>NW_004444027.1:10273531-10286173 GCF_000243295.1 Trichechus manatus latirostris | reverse complement strand
CCTGGCCCCACTTCTCTGTAAGAGTTGTGCAGTTGGTTACTGTCTTCGCTGTCCCGATTACCGTCACCGCTGCAACACTCCAGGTCTTTGCACATGTCATTATAATACTTTACTTTGTCTTCTCGAATCACTCTTTGAAATCTTTTGTTCAACTCTTTTACTTCATCATTTCTTCCATTTGCTTTAGCTACTCGACATTCAAGAGAAAGTTCCAGAGTCTCCTCTGACATCCATTTTGGTCTTTTCTCTTTCCTGTCTTTTTAATGACTTCTTGCTTTCTTCATGTATGATGTCCTTGATGTCATTCCACCATTCTTCTTGTCTTCCGTCATTAGTGTTCGACATGTCAAATCTATTCTTGAGACGGTCTCTAAATTCAGGTGGGATATACTCAAGGTCATACTTTGGCTCTCGTGGACTTATTCTAATTTTCTTCAGCTTCAACTTGAACTTGCATATGAGCAATTGATGGTCTGTTCCACAGTTGGCCCCTGGCCTTGTCCTGACTGATGATATTGAGCTTTTCATCATCTCTTTCCACATATGTAGTTGATTTGATTCCCATGTATTCCATCCGGCGAGGTCCACATGTATAGTTGCCATTTATGATGTTGAAAAAAGGTATTTGCAATGAAGAAGTCATTGGTCTTCCAAAATTCTATCACGCGATCTCCGGCATCGTTTCTATTACCCAGGCTGTATTTTCCAACTACCGAATTTTCTTGTTTTCAACTTTCACATTCCAATCGCCAGTAATTATCAATGCATCCTGATTGCATGCTTGATCAATTTCAGACTGCAGAAGTTGGTAAAAATCTTCAATTTCTTCATCTTTGGCCTTAGTGGTTGGTGTCCAAATTTGAAGAACAATCGTATTAACTGGTCTTCCTTGTAAGCATATGGATATTATCCTATCACTGACAGCGCTGTACTTCAGGACAGATCTTGAAATGTTCTTTTTGATGATGAATGCAACGCCATTCCTATTCAAGTTGTCATTCCCAGCATGACATATGATCTTCTGATTTAAAATGACTAATACCTATCCATTTCAGCTCACTAATGCCTAAGATATCAATCTTTATGCATTCCATTTCATTTTTGACAATTTCCAATTTTCCGAGATTCATATTTCATACATTCCACGTTCTGATTATTAACGGACGCTTGCAGCTGTTTCGTCTCATTTTGAGTTGTACCACATCAGCAAATGAAGGTTCCTGAAAGCTTGACTCCATCCATGTCATTAAGGTCAACTCTACTTTTAGGCAGCAGCTCCTCCCTAGTTGTCTTTTGAGTGCCTTCCAACCTGAGGGGCTTAACCTCTGGCACTATATCAGACAATGTTCCGCTACTATTCATAAGATTTTCACTGGCTAATTCTTTTCAGAAGTAGCCACCAGGTCCTTTCTCCTAGAAAGGACTATAAAGATTACAGCCAAGAAAACTCTATGGGGCAACTCTATTCTGTCATATGGGGTCACTAAGAGTTGGAACTGACTCGACGTCATCTAACAACAAGAATAAGTTTAGAGAGGAAGCAGGAGTCAGATCACAAAGGGCTCTGTGAGCCCTTTTACAGAATTTTAAATTATGCTCAGGGCAAAGATAAGCCCTGGGTTTGAACACAGAATTGAAAATTATGTTTTCTTTGACTTTGTGCTGACCACGTGGGATTCAACAGTGGTTTCCAGGCAAAGGTGCACATTAGAATCACCTGGAGTGATCAGCATCACTTTAGGCCTCTCAATCAGCATCTCCAGCTCATGCATGTGTGTGTTTATAGTTTCACAGGCTTGTGTGTACTAACTTCTGGTTGAGAAACAGCAGACTGAAAGAAAAGCTGTCTGGAGTCCTAGCATAGTTGTTTTGAGCACATGGAAGTGGCATCATGAGAAGTCTTGGGACAAATTCCAGGGCAAGCGAAGGACATGCTGTTGGAGCCACTCCAATTGTGTGAGGTATTGGAACAAGCCTGCTAATGACAATCAACTCACCTGGGTGTCCTGGAGCCATAGGGACTGCAGGTGGGTAAGGTTCAGCTTCTTACTGCTACCCCCAGTCTTGACCACCTGCTGCCCCACAAAAGGGGAGACCAACTGGTGAAATTTCCTCACAGATGGACCTTCTGGCATCCCTGCAGGCAGAAATGGGGGAAAAAGGTCACTGACTTAGTTTTTCTCTGGCATTTCTGACAGGTGCCAAGGTCCAAGCTTTTAAGCAGCTTTTTTTTTTGCCACCAACTTACAAAGTACATATGATCAGGAAAGGAAGGTGGGGTCAGATATAAAGAAGGACAGAGCTGTGGCAGGGTGTGGGTCAGCTTTCTAGAAGTACTTAGTGAATGATTTCCCTTTCCAATCCTCTCTTGCCTTTCTTCTTTCAGCAAATACTTATTAAACACCAACAATGTGCGAGGCCTCATATAATGGGTGCCCTCTGCTTCAATCCCATGGCAGCTGCTACCACAGGAGTGCTTGTTACTTTTTGCCTGGACTGCTGGGCCCCTAACTCCAGGCCTTCTCTATCTCCCACACTCCTCCAACAACCATTGCAACCCACTGCTGCTGATGTATTTTCCCCCTTTAAAAGGAGAGATGATCATGGCAGAGAAGGATGTAAGAGACACAAAGACACAGACCTGGATACTGCTCTCCTAGTACTGCTCCTTTAGTAGGGAAGATGGCATGTGTATGTGATGACTACGATACAGAACAAGCTCAGAATCATGACAAGTACAGAGAGATTGCAGGTGAAGTCAGTTCAGAGCAGGGAAACTCCCTGCAAATGAAATGCTGCCTGGTCCTGCACCATCCCCATTATGGGTTACAGATAGGGCTGTTGTGAACCAACAGGCTTTCATTGGCTAATTTTCAGAAGTAGATCACCAGGCCTATCTTCCTAGCCCATCTTAGTCTGAAAGCTCTGCTGAAACCTGTTCAGCGTCATAGCAACACCCAAGCCTCCGCTGACAGATTGGTGGTGGCTGCACTTCGGGTACATTGGCTAGGAATTGAATCCGAGTCTTCCACGTGGAAGGTGAGAATTCTACCACTAAACCACCACTGCCCCCACCACCTCCAGCTTAAATAGTTAATGATCTCTGAATAAGAAGTAGCTGTGGTTCTGTTTTAACCCCAGTTCAGGGTTAACTGTGACCCCTTCTCTGCCCTGCCCCAAATCATCCAAAAGTTGACTATATAGAGCATTCAGGTTTGAGTCTGAATGGTTTTCACTTTGGCTTTTCTGGCACATAAGGAGTGTGACTGCTGGAGTCAGGTAGACCTGGTCTGGAGCACAGCTTACCCAGGGCACATTACCTAAACACCTGTTTTCTCATCAGCCCAAGACTCTCTATAGTTATGGTGAAAAGTAAATAAACTAAGTAGGAACCTGGCATGGTGATAACTGTTGTATTTCAGCAATTCTAAAAAATAATATTTAAAAAAAATTTTTTTAAATCTCTGAAATTGGGGTGCCTCTTACAATCCCTAGATTCTCACTGTGTAATTGGAAGCTTTTTTTCTTTCTTATTGGCACATTTAACAATAAACCAGTCAATTCTGACTCATGGCAACCCCATGTGTTACAGAGGAGAACTGCTGCACAGAGTTTTCATGCCAGTAATCTTTAAGGGGCCCTGGTGGCGCAGTAGTTAAGCGCTCAGCTGCGAATCAAAAGGTTGGTAGTTTGAACCCACCAGCTCCTCCACAGCAGAAAGATGTGGCAGTCTGCTTCTGTAAAGATTACAGCCTTGGAAACCTTACGGGGTAGTTCTACTTTTTCCTACAGAGTCACTAGGAGTCAGAATCAACTGGATGGCAATGGGTAATTTTTATGGAAGCAGATCACCAGGGCTTTCTTCCCTGGCACCGCTAGGTGAGTTCCAACCACCAACCTTCAGGTTTGCAGCTGAGAGCAAACCATTTGCATCACCGACACATTAAATTTGATGGTGCTTCAGATTCACTGAAATATAGTATTATTTCCTCTAAGCAGATCTTCAAGACACTCTAGAAGGTACTGTGATAAAGCTGCTGAGCTGGAAGGAGCCTTGGGAGACCACAGGGACCTTCACTAGTTCTCTGCACCTAGATCACCTCCAACAGAAGCTTTTGGAAAAGCCTCCCTCTGAAATGCACCTAATCCTTAAATTCTCTAGACACACATGGGCATGTTTCTTTCAGGTATATTGACAGAGATGGAGAACTGGGCAGCAAGTTGCAGCCACAATAGCCTTAATAGATTATAACTGGAAGGGGCATTGTAGATTCATGAAGAAATCATGACCACTCTCATGGCCTACCACCTAACCCCCCCCACCGCGAGGTGGTTAAAAGTGTCTTGTAAGGTTGTTGGCTGGTAAATGGTCTTGCTAGTGGACCACACTGAAAACAGGATAGACGGTTGTCACCCTTTCCAAAGGCATTAGCTAAAATGGCTGCTTCTCTCAGCTCTTGGGGCGGGGGAGGAGAAGAGGGCAGGGGGAGGGGAGAGACGGAGAGGTCTCAGGGTCTCTGGGGGCGCCTCTCAGGGAAAATGCAGGCAAGATGGTAGCAAACAGAAAGAAAAAAAAGATCGAGAAGGCGTGCGGGTGTCCGTAAAGGGTCTTTCTTTTCTGTAATTGAGTTTTCACGTCGGAAAAAAATGATGATGACCACGTGCACGCTCTCTAGTTCACAGGCTGCCATAAGAATTGGAAACGCGCCAAAGGACGCCCCGGACCCGCGCCTGCCCTTCCTCTCTTCTGCCCCTCAACCAGGGCGGCGGCCCCATGGGCCGCGAGCTCAGGGATAGGCGACGGGAGCGGGCAGAGGCTGGCCCTGCCTGGCAGCGCTTCTGCCCGCGCAGGAACCAGGGCCGCCGAGGTTGCGGCAGGCTGCGAACTCACCGGCTCCCTGAAGGCGGCCGCTGTGCCCGCTCCAGGGGACTACGACGTCTCTGGTGTTGGGCGCAGAGGGATCGCTGACCGCCACGTAGGCTCCTGGGCTGGAATGGGCGCGGAGATCCGCCCTTGAGGTGATGCGCTGGAGGCGGGGCCTCGGCGCAGGGTGGAACTGAAGACAGGCGAGGGAGAGGGGCGGAGAGAGACTGAGGCTGAACAGCTGCGGAAGAGGTAAGAGGCTCATGGAAGAAGTTGAGGAGACACAGAGAAAAAGTTCTAAGGTTGTATCCTTCCTTTCCTGGCGCAAGTTCGAGGCCTGGAGCACGCTCTCCCTGCCCTGTGGCAGTACTGACTTAACTGCTCTCCCTTTACCCTGCTAATTAATCCTCCAGGTGCCTCTGTGTGAGGACGCTGGGTAGCACAAATGGTTTGCTCTCGGCTATGGCACAAATGTTTAGGCGCTGGACTACTAGCGGAAAGGTTGGCGGTTTGAGTCTACCCAGAGGCACCTCAGAAGACAGGCCTGGCGATCTGCTTCCAAAAGGTCACAGCCTTGAAAGCTCTGTGGAGCAGTTGTACTCTGCAACACATGGGGTAAATCCATATCCAGAGTGTCTATTCCAGTAAGGACAAAAAGAACTGCCCCTTCCATGACGGAAGTGGTCCAATGCAATCAACTTGCCACCAGGTTGCTGGTTGATCACCTTGAGGGATGCTGCCATATCGGGGACTCAGTGCTAGTCTCTGCTGCTGGCACATTGAACACTCAGCAGTGGCTGTAGCCAAGCCTTGGTGAGTGGAAGTCCATGTTGCTGGACCTGTGCATAACCTTCATCCCTGCCACCATGGCCACTTTGTTCATGAGCCCATTGAGCAATGACAGGAGTGGCTGGGGAAAGAGGATGACTGATTTCCAGAGAATGCATCATCCTATTCACTTGATTGTCAAAATCATCCTCTGCTGAGGTCACCCTTTGGTGAGCATTCACATGAAACATAAATATCTTCACTTCTTTGGCCCATTCAGAGAGGTCTGTCCACATACCTCTTCCCCACACCTCCTTGTCTCCAATTTTCCAATCATGTTCCTTCTAAGTCCCTGACCATCCAGCCAAACCATTGATCACAGCCCGTGAATCAGTATACAATCGCACTTCTTGCCATTTCTCCTTCCAAGCAAAGTGAACAGCCAAATGTACTGCTCGAAGTTCTGCCCATTGGGAGGATTTCTGTTCATCATTGTCCTTCAGGGAGGTCCCAGAAAAGGGCTATAGTGCTGCTGCTGTCCACTTTCAAGGGGTCCCTGCATATTGTGCAGAACCAGCTGTAAACCAGGCATGAGTTTTCTCTTCTTCAGTCAACTCAACATGAGGAACTCCCAATGAGGCCATAGGTGCAGATGGAGAGATGGAAGGTAATGTGACAGGAGTGGAGACCATGGGCATTTGGGCCACTTCCTCATGCAGCTTACTTCTGCCTTCAGGTCCTGCTCAGGCCCGATCTTGTATATACCACTTCCCCTTAATGAAGGAGTGCTGCTGTGCACATCCAACTTTATGACTCTTTGGGTCGGACAACGACCAGCTCATGATGGGCAGCTCAGGACGCATGATGACTTGGTGTCCCATGGTTAAGCATTCAATCTTTACTAAGGCCCAGTAACAAGCCAAAAGTTGTTTCTGAAAAGGAGAGTAGTTATCTACAGAGGCTGGCAGGGTTTTGCTCCAAAATCCTAAGGGTCTGCACTGTGATTCTCTAACAGGGGCCTGCCAGAGACTCCAAACAGCATCTCTATCTGTCACTGACACTTCAAGCACCATTGGATCAGCTGGATCATATGGCCCAAGTGGCAGAGCAGCTTGCACAGCAGGCTGAACCTGTTGCAGAGTCTTCTCTTGTTCTGGGTCCCACTCAAAACTAGCAGCTTTTCAAGTCACTTTATAACTAGGTCAGAGTAGCACACCAAAATGAGGAATATGTTGCCTCCAAAATCCAAAGAGGCCCACTAGGCATTGTGCCTCCTTTTTAGTTGTGGAAGCAGCAAGATGCAATAATTTATCCTTCACTTTAGAAGGAATATCTTGACATGCCCCACACCACTGGACCCCTAGAAATTTCACTGAGGTGGAAGGTGCCTGAATTTTTATGGGATTAATTTCCTACCCTTTAGCACGCAAATGTTTTACCAATAAGTCCAGGGTCATTAACACTTGTTTCTTACTAGGTCCAATCAGCATAGTGTCATCAATGTAATGGACCAGTATGACGTCTTATGGAAGGGAAAGGTGATCAAGGTCCCTGCAGACTAAATTATGACATAGGGCTGGAGAATCGCTGTAGCCCTGAGGTAGGCAAGTAAAGGTGTATTGTTGGCCTTGCCAGCTGAAGGCAAACTGCTTCTGGTGGTCCTTTGAAACAGGTATGGAGAAAAAGGCATTAACCAGATCAATAGCTGCATACCAGGTACCAAGAGATGTATTAATTTGCTCAAGCAATGAAACTACACCTGGAATAGCAGCTGCAATTGGCATCACCACCTGGTTAAGTTTTCAATAATCTACTGTCATAATCAAGATCCATCTGTTTTTTGCACAGGCCAAATAGACAAGTTGAGTGGGGATGTGGTGGGAATTACCACCCCTGCATCCTTCAAGTCCTTAATGGTGGCAGTAATCTCTGCAATCCCTCTAGGAATTCAGTATTGCTTTTGGTTTACTATTTTCCTAGGTAGGGCAGTTCTAATGGCTTCCACTTGGCTTTTCCTAAGGGATCCCATGTGGGAGTTCTGCCAGTTGCTGAGTATATCTATTCCAATTATGCATTCTGGAACTGGGGAAATCACTACAGGATGGGTTCGGGAACCCACTGGACCTACTGTGAGATGGACATGAGCCAAGACTCCATTAATAACCTGACCTCCACATGCCCCCACTCTGAGTGGTGGGCCACAGTGACGTTTTGGGTCTCCTGGAATTAGTGTCAATTCAGAGCCAGTATCCATTAATCTACAGAAAGTCTGATTATTTCCTTTTCCCCAGTGAACAATCACTTTCATAAAAGGCCACAGATCCCTTTGGGTAAGGCTGGAAAAAGATTAACAGTAAAAAATTTTTGGCAGTGTATTGGAGTCCTTCCTCAAGGGGACCCAGCCTTCCCTTCATTCAAGGGGTTTTGGGTCTTTAAACTTGCTCAAGTCTGGGACCTGATTGAAAGACCGTGATTCTCTGTTCTGGAGATTTAAGTTAGACTACTCTTCACCTGATCTAGAATTCATCTGTTTGTACAGATCAAGTAAATATTTTGTAGATTTCCTATCTATTTCACTCCTAGGGACACCATGACTAAGTAGCCAACACCATAAGTCCATATGCATCAGACTATTCTGATTTCTGCTTTGACTCTGCTGTCCATTACTGTAACTATGCCCACTTTGTCTTTGTTGTTTGAGTGCCACCTCTTGGCCACTACTACCATGGGGTCCAATCAGCCCCATTGTAGTTAGATGTCTTAATTCAGTTAGGGCAGTTCCCACTGTCAAATCTGACTTACATAAAATAGCAATCACAGCTGTCTTCAAGGATGCTGGAGCTACCTTCACAAATTTGTTCCTCACAGTTGTAGTAAAAGGTGTGTCCTTTGGGCACTCCATATGTGTGTCTGTGAGTCTAACTTGATAAATCCACTCTAGCATGCCAATTTCCCTAAGCCTTTGGATACCTTCTTCTACAGTATACCAAGGCAGGTCTGTTACTTCAACTTGATTTAGTATAGGCCACTGCATAATCTATGCTTCAGCAACCCAACCAAATAAACTATTAGATCCTTTCCTAACTTCTCAAGCTGAAACATTGAATGAAGAATCTGTACTTAATGGACCCATATCAGTAAACTCAGACTAATCCATCTTTATGTTCTTTGTACCATTATCCCACACCCTTAACAGCCATTCCCACACATATTCCCCAGGTTTCTGTTTGTACATATTAGAAAAGTCAAGCAGTTCTTTTGGAGTGTAACATACCTCCTCCTGGGTCACACTTTGTACTTCACCTTTTGGGGCTCGCTGGGACTTTAGTTATAGGTCTAGAAGCCAGAATCAGTAGTGTGGAATTGTTTTAAGAACATTCAGCATTGTCTTGAAAAGCATCTGCCTCAGGCGAGGACCCAGGCAATGACTCAGGCAAGGGCTCCTTAGAGTCAGCTGGGCTAGGGCTAATCTCATTAGATGGGAGTGGAGGAGACAATGGTTTTTCTGGTCAGGGTGGTGTAGCAGACAAATATGAAGTAATCTCCTCAAATGAGAGTGGTTCTGATGGCAGGAGTGATTCAACGGCTTTTAGGGGCTCAGTGTCTCCAGCTTCCTGATTATCTGCCCATATGTCTCCATCCCAAGTTTCAGGATCCCATTTCTTCTCAATCAATGCCCTCACTTTAATATCAGACACTTCTTGAGGTTGGCAATTGAGGCAGCATAGTAATTCAGCCACTCTTACAATAAGACTCTGGGTTTGGTTTTCAGCAATATCTGCTTTGTTACTACAGGAAATAAGGCTTTCTTTCAAAGCACAAGTGGGAACTTTGAGGTCATTTATGCGGCACTTGAGCTTTGACTCTGAAGCCCTGAGTGCATCTCTTTCACCAGTTTGCCTAGTGAAAGTAGGACCAGCCAACCAGCTTCCTTATACTTCTCATTCTGACAAAACTATAGAAAGATATCACACATGTATTCACCCAGAGCCTTGCCTTTCACCAATACCTAATCTATTGATGGTGATCTTTTCCTTATTTGTATTGCCACCTCATGCCATGAATTAGCTGTGCCCTCTTTACTGCTGGAAGCAGAGTTATCAACATCTTTAAGACTAAGCAGACTTGAGAACCAGTTTAGAAAACTCATCCTTACAATTTTGTTTCTCTAGAACCACTCTTGGTACCAAATATCTTAGGCTTGATTCTCTAGAGAAGCAAAATCAGTAAAGCATATAAATATACATAGAGAGAGATTATATCAAGAAAATGGTGATTGTAGAGGCTGGAATGTCCCGAGTCTGTGGATCAGGATAGAGGCTTCACGTACCCGCAGGGGCTGGCGAACCCAAGATCAGCAGGTTGGAGAGCAGGGCACTGTTCACAAGCTGTGAAGATCCACAAATCCCAGTATCAGCAGATAAGCTGCTAGCTCAAGTCCCAAGAACTGGAGGTCAGACGAACAGGAGGCAGCTGCAGGATCCCGAGCAGGCAAAAGCCAGAACGTCCACTTATATTTGGTTGTAGGTCACATGCCCAAGGAAACTCCCTTTCAACTGGTTGGCTACTCACAGCAGAGCCCATCATGGGGGTGATCACATATAAACACTGAGAATCATGGCCCAGCCAAGTTGACACACAGTCTTAACCATCACACCCCCCAACCGCTCCGTAGCATCCCATCACTTAGATTAAAGCCAAAGTTTATAACATAACCCTCTAAACTTATCTCCTACTCCCTCCACCCCTTACTTCAGCCACATCTACCTCCTTATTTTTCTTTGACAACATCCAGCTCCATCTGCCTAGGGGTCCTGGCCCAGATAGTTCTTCCTTCAGATCTTATTGCTTTCTCTTGTATTAGCATTTTCACAAAGATCTTTAGGGGAACCCATCTTCACCATGCAACAATGGGCTCAAGCAGAACAATGATTGTAAGCATGGTGCAGGACCGGCAGTGTTTCATTCTGTGGTGCATAGGATCACTATGAGTCGAAACTGACTTGACGGCACCTAACAACAACAACAACATGTTTACCATGCTCTCTAAAATAGTCTTCTCAGCCCATCCCATACCCTGCTTTATTTTCTTTCTTCGCACTGATCACTACTTGAAATTATATTCATTTTGCACATTCATTTTCCATCTCTCCCCATCAGAATGTAAGCTCCATGAGGGCAGGGATCTTGTCAGG
Organism: Trichechus manatus latirostris; assembly: GCF_000243295.1. NCBI lineage: Eukaryota > Metazoa > Chordata > Mammalia > Sirenia > Trichechidae > Trichechus > Trichechus manatus. The sequence continues at coordinate 10,275,346 of NW_004444027.1, read as the reverse complement.
CTTGTTTTCCACTGCATCTGTAACACCTAGAACATTGCCTGGTGCTTAGTAGATGCCCAATAAATATTTGTAGAATAAATGAGCTCATTTGTGTCCTGGCTCTCTTACATGTCAGAGGTATCATTTTAGGCAAGTTATTTAACACAAGAACCAGCTTCCCCATAGAAAAATGGGAATAATAGTAACTCACACTGTCTGGTGCATAATAAGAGCTCAGTAAAAGTTAGCTATTATTATTCCCAGATCCCAGAGCACAGAATGTGCTTAATAAACATTTGTCTTACAGAAGACAGAGAAAGTTGTTAAATTTCTGAATAGAAGAACTTTAGGTGGTTCAGGAAAAAGCAAGTGATTAATTTTACTGTGCCTCCAAGCCTAATGATGTAATTGTGAAAAAAGAAACTGAAGTTGTCAAGAAATTTTCATCAATTTTTTAAAGGGGGAGGGGGACTTCCACTTTATATTGTTTGAATTTTTACTGTAAGCAAATTCTACTATAAAAATCTTTATGTATTAAATTTTTATTTCAAAAATAAAAAAAGATTAAATAATAAGTTATTTAAAAATATGTAAGTTTTGTTATTGTTCAGTTCAATTTGTCATTCCCAGCATAGTAGATCATATGGTTATCTTATTCAAAATGGCTAATACCAGTCCATTTCAGCTCACTAATGCCTATCATATCAATCTTTATGCATTCCTTTTCATTTTTGATGATTTCTTATTTTCCTAGATTCATACTTTGTGCATTCCACATTCCCATTATTAATGGATGTTTGCGGCTGTTTCTTCTCATTTTGAGTGGTGCCACATCAGCAAATGAAGGTACCGAAAGCTTGATTCCATCCACATCATTAAGGTCAACTCTACTTTGAGGAGGTAGCTGTTCCCCAGTCGTCCTTTGAGTGCCTACCAACCTGAGGGGCTCATTTTCCCACACTATATCAGACAATGTTCTGCTGCTATTCATAAAGTTTTCACTGGTCAGTTTTTTCAGAAGTAGACCACCAGGTCCTTCTTCCTACTCTGTCTTAGTTTAGAAGCTGGATCATTTCAAGATCTAGCCTGAAGTACAGTGCTGTCAGTGATAGGTTAATATCCATATGGCTACAAGGAATACCAGTTAATACGACTATTATTCAAATTTATGCACCAACCACTAAGGCCAAAAATGAAAAAGTTGAAGATTTTTACCAACTTCTGCAGTCTGAAATTGACCAAACACGCAATCAAGATGCATTGATAATTACTGGTGATTAAATGGTGAAAGTTGGAAGCAAAGAAGAAGGATCAGTAGTTGGAAAACATAAACGGCTACTGTACACGTGGACCTCGCCAGATGGAATACACGGGAATCAAATTGACTACATCTGTAGAAAGAGATGATGGAGAAGTTCAATATCATCAGTCAGAACAAAGCTAGCGGCTGACTGCAGAACAAACCATCGATTACCCCTATGCAAATTCAACCTAAAGCTGAAGAATATTACAGCAAGTCCACAAGAGCCAAAATACGACCTTGAGTATATCCCACCTGAATTTAAAGACTATCTCAGGAGTAGATATGACACATTGAACACTAATGACTGAAGACAAGAAGAGTTGTGGAATGACATCAAGGACATCATACATGAAGAGAGCAAGAAGTCATTAAAAAGACAGGAAATAAAGAAAAGACCAAAATGGATGTCAGAAGAGACTCTGAGACTTCCAGCAAGATGGCGCTCTAGGCAGAAACACCACGCCGTCCCTCCACAACAAAGATCCGAAAAACTAAGCCAAACAGAGAATCAACAATCCTGAAACCCTAGAACA
>NW_004444027.1:10253591-10263404 GCF_000243295.1 Trichechus manatus latirostris | reverse complement strand
AAAAAAAAAAAAAAAAGAAGAGACTCTGAAACTTGCTCTTGAATGTAGAGTAGCTAAAACAAATGAAAAAATGATTAAGTAAAAGAGCTGAACAGACCATTTCAAAGGGCGGCTTGAGAAGACAAAGTATTATAATGAAATGTGCAAAGACCTGGAGTTAGAAAACCAAAAGAGTACAACATGCTTGGCATTTCTCAAGCTGAAAGAACTGAAGAAAAAAATTCAAGACTTGAGTTGCAATATTGAAGAATTCTACAGGGAAAATATTAAATGATGCAGAAAGCATCAAAAGAAGATGAAAGGAATACTCAGAATTAATGTACCAAAAAGAATTGGTTGACATTCAATCATTCCAGGAGGTAGCATATGATCGAGAACCAATGGTACTGAAGGAAAAAGTCCAAGCTGCACTGAAGGCATTGGTGAAAAACAAGGCTCCAGGAATTCGCGGAATACCAACTGAGATATTTCAGTGAACGGATGCAGCACTGGAGATGCTCATTCATCTATGCCAAGAAAACTGGAGGACAACTGCCTGGCCAACTGACTTGAAGAGATCCATATTTGTGCCCATTCCGAAGAAAGTTGATCCAATAGAATGCAGAAATTATTGAACAATATCATTAATATCACGCAGGTAAAATCATGCTGAAAATCATTCAAAAACGGTTACAGCAGTACATCAACAGGGAACTTCCAGAAAATCAAACTGTATTCAGAAAAGGATGTGGAACAAGGGATAGATATCATTGCTGATGTCAGATGGATCATGGCTGAAAGCAGAGAATACCAGAAAGATGTTTACCTGTGTTTTATTGACTATTCAAAGGCATTTGACTGTGTGGATCATAACAAATTATGGATAAAATTGCAAAGAATGGGAAGCCCAGAACACTTAATGGTGCTCATGCGGAACCTGTACATAGACCAAGAAGCAGTTATTTGAACAGAACACCGGATACTGTGTGGTGTAAGGTCAGGAAGGCTGTGCATCAGGGTTGTACCCTTTCACCATAGTTATTCAGTCTGTATGCTGAGCAAATAATCCAAGAAGCTGGACTATATGAAGAAGAAAGGGGCATCAGGATTGGAGGAAGACTCATTAACAACCTGCGATATGCAGATTACACAACCATGTTTGCCTGAAAGTGAAGAGGACTACAGCACTTACTAATGAAGATCAAAGACTACAGCCTTCGGTATGGATTGCTCCTCAACATAAAACAAAAATCCTCACAACTGGATCAGTAAGCAACATCATGATAAATGGAGAAAATATTGAAGTTGTCAAGGATTTCATTTTACTTGTATCTGCAATCAACATCCATGGAAGCAGCCATCAAGAAATCAAACAACATATTGCACTGGGCGGATCTGCTGCAAAAGACCACTTTGAAGTGTTAAAAACCAAAGATGTCATTTTGAGGGCTAAGATGGGCCTGACTAAACCAGGGTATTTTCATTTGCCTCATATGCATGTGAAAGCTAGACAATGAATAAGGAAGGCCAAAGAAGAATTGATGCCTTTGAATTATGGTATTGGTCAAGAATATTGAATATACCATGAACTCCCAGAAGAACAAACATAACTGTCTTGGAAGAAGTACAGCAAGAATGGTCCTTGGAAGCAAGGATGGTGAGTCTTCATCTCATGTCCTTTGGACATGTTATCAGGAGGGATCATTCCCTGGAGAAGAACATCATGCTTGGTAAAGTAGAGGGTCAGCAAAAAAGAGGAAGACCCTCAAGGAGATGGACTGATATAGTAGCTGAAACGTGGTCTCAAGTATAACAACGATTGTGAGGATGGCACTGGACCAGGCAGTTTAGTTCTGCTGTACATAGGGTCACTGTGTGTTAGAACTGACTCGATGGCACCTAACAACAACAATTGTTAGTTCACCAAGGCGAATGGGGAGTCAGCACTTTCCAGGAAGTTAGCAGGTCTGTTTGGGGAACTACCCCAGCAGGTATTCAGGAAATTGGCCAGGATAGAAGGGCATCATGGACCCTAGCTGAGAGGGCCGTAGGAAAGGGCTTAGCCAGCAAAAGGAGACAGGCCTGGCTTTTCCTCAGAGACTTAGGGTGTTCTGCTGATTGGGAGGGAGCTGTACAGGCAGACTTCCCACCATGCCCACTCTATGAAGGGCCTAGAGCAGGAAATTAGGAAAGGAAGGCCTGGGGAAGGCCTAAGGTACTCGGGGTCCTCAGCATGGAGAGGATCCCTGGAGATAAATGGTTTGCAGGAGGGATCCCCGGAGAGCTTTTTGACATCCCTCTTTCTATATTCAGTATCTTCTGGAGAAGTACATCCTCACCACAGAATAACTCCTGCTATGGGATCAGGCTCCCAAAAGCAGCTTCTAGATTCCCTAACTCTTCCTTCTGTAGAATCTGGCTGAGTTGGGAGGAAAAGCCACAGTCATGTTCCTTTCCTCACCTCTTGGACTGAATGGTGCCTAAGAGGGCTCTGCTGAGGCCAAAGTGCCAAGTAGTTGAGAAACCAAATGGTTCATAGGTTGGCTCTCATTTATAACAATAGATAGTTGCCATCGAGTTGACACCAACTCAAGGTGACCTTACATACAACAGAATGAAACATTACCCAGTCCTGCATGATCCTCATGATTGCCGGCATGTTCTACCCCATCGTTTGGCTATTTTGCCAATCCATCTGACTGAGGGTCTCCCTTGCTGATCTGCTACTTCACCTAACATGATGTCCTCCTCCAGTGACTGATTCCTCTTGATGACATGTCCAAAGCAAGCAAGTTGGACAGTATTCTGTTGTGATCCATAGGTTTTCTTTCTTTCTTTTTTGCCTATTTTTGTCTTTTTATATAAGTGAGGTCATACAATATTTGTCCTTTTGTGATTGACTTTTTTGCTCAGCATAATGTCTCCAAGCTCCATGCATATTGTAGCACGTATCAGACTTTGCTTCCATTACTGGCTGAGTAGTATTCCATTGTATGTATGTAACACATTGTTTATCCATTCATCTGCCGATGAGCATTTAGATTATTTCCACCTTTTGGCTATTGTGAATAGTGCTGCAATTAACAGTAGTATACAAGTCTGTTTGAATCTCTGCTTTCAAGTCTTTTGAGTATCTACCTAGGAGTAGACTTGCTGGGTCATATGGCGGTTCTATTTTTAGTTATCTGAGGAAATGCCACGCTGTTTTCCACAACAGCTTTACCATTTTGCATTCCCACCAGCAATGAGTAAAGGTTCCAGTTTCCCCACATCCTGACCAACATTCGTTATTTTCTGCTTTTCTTTCTTTCTTTTTTTTCTTTTCTTTTTTTTTTATCATTGCCATCCTCCAAAACCCATTGCCGTTGAGTCGATTCCGACTTATAGTGACCGTATAGGACAGAGTAGAACTGCCCCATAGGGTTTCCAAGGAACAGCTGGTGGATTCAAACTGCCAACCTTTTGATTAGCAGCTGAGCTCTTAGCCACTGCACCACCAGAGCTCCTAGCCATCCTAGTGGGAGTGAAATGGTATCTCATCGTGGTTTTGATGTACATCTCTGATGGCTAATGACGCTGAGCATCTTTTCATGTGGTTAGTGGCCATTTGAATGTCCTCTTTGGTGAAATGTCTATTCATATCCTTTGCCCATTTTATGATTGGGTTATTTGTCTTTTTGTTTTTGAGTTTTTGAAGTTTTACACATATTTTGGTTATTAGATTCTTATCGGGTATATGGGATCTGTAGGTTTTCATTGGCTGATTTTTAGGAAGCAGGTAGCCTGACTTTTCTTCCTAATTTGTTTTAGTCTGGAAGCTCTGCTGAAACCTGTTCACTACAGATGACCCTGCTGGTATATGAAATACCAGTGGTATAACTTCCAGCCTCACAGCAACACACAAGCCACCACAGTATGACAAACTGACAGATGGAAATAATAGCTATCATTTATTGAACACTATGTGCAAGACACTGTTCTAAGCCCTTTACATACATTGCCTCATTATTAGCCATGGGAATATGAGCAAGTCGCAATATCTCTGCATCTGTTCATTTATTAAATAGGATATTTATAGAGATGTTATCAAGCAGCACTTCTCAAACTTCAATGTGCATATGAGTCACCTGGGACTCTTGTTTAAATGAAGGTTCTGACTCAGTAGATCTGTAAGAGGACCCAAGATTTTCTAACAAACTCCCATTTGATGCTGAGGCTGCTGGTCCAGGAGCCACCCTTTAAGTAGCAAGAACTTAGAGCACAGTGCTTGGCACTTGGTGGTGGTTGTTGTTAGCTTCCATCTAGTCAGCACCTGACTTGTGGCAACTCCACACACAATGGAACTAAACTTGCAGTCCTGCGCCATCTCCATGATTGCTTGGAGGCTGGACCACTGTCATCCATAGGGTTTTCATTGGCTGATTTGCAGAAGTAGATCACCATGCCTTTCTTCCTAGTCTATCTTAGTTTGGAAGCTTTGCTGAAACCTGTTTAGCATCATAGTAACACAAAAGCCTCTGCTGATAGATGGGTGAAGACAGACGGGTGGGGGCTGCATTTGAGGTGCATTAGCTGCCTGGAAAGAGAGAATTCTGCTACTGAACCACTCAATAAATATTTGTTGAATGAGTAAATGAGATATTAGATATGAAACACTCATAAACTGTAACCAAAACCAAATCCATTGCCGTTGAGTTGATTCTGACTCAGCGATCCTATTGCACAGAGTAAAACTACCCTACAGGGTTTCCAAGGCTGTAAATCTTTACAGAAGCAGACTGCCACATTTTCTCCCGAGGAGCTGCTGGTGGGTTCGAACTGCTGTTAGCAGCTGAGTGCTTTAACCACTGCACCACCAGGGCTCTTATAAATTGTAAAATACTGTACAAATATATGTAATTGTCATTCTAAGATGATAAGGCTAAGGTATCTGCCTGCAAGAGGACAAATGGCTGGAAGAATAACACTATAGAATAGTGGTTAAGAACACTGCTGTCTCATCAGACTGCCTTTTCTCCTTCAAATCCCATCATTTAGCTGGGAGACCTTAGGCAAGTAATCTAACCTTTCTTTACTTTAGTTTTTTCATCTGTAAAATGGAGTGAAATGCCTGCCTCATTGGATTACTGTGAGGATTTATTGAGATGATTTACATAAAGCTCTTAGTACTGGGTCTGGCAAAGAGCAAAAGCTTAACATACTTTGTTATTATTTTGTCTCTCTCATGGATTTGGGAGAAGCCCCAAATCAAATCTTGCAGGATCCCAGTCCTCAACACCTATGGTCAGTGCTCAGCTCTCTAAGAGCCACGGAGTCAATTTCTTCCTCTTCCTTTGTCCCCTTGATTTCTCCAGTGGGGTTAAAGTTACAATGTACATGAAAATACCATGGCTTTGAAGACAGTGAGAAAGGAACTGAAGGAGAAAAGCAGTAGGATCCAGTGAGGAATCAAATTGCCAATGAAAGTTTTTGGGGATTCTGAACCACATTGTGGGCATTTCACATGTCTCTGGAGCCAGCTGGGGAACATGTGAAAGCTGAGAGGGAGACTCCTGAATCTATTCTAGTTGCCCTTTTTTTTGGTATCTTACTATCTTTGTTACCTAGTGCTGCTGTAACACAAATACCACAAGTGGGTGGCTTTAAAGAACAGAAATTTATTTTCTCACAATTCTGGTGGCTAAAAGTCCAAATCAGGGTCTCAGCAGTATTGATACCTTCCTTGTTGGTCATATTGGCATTCCTTAGTTTTTTGACTTGTATATGATCCTTACATAGTTTCTGTCTTCCCCCCATGTGTGCATATCTCTGTATCTAATCTGCTCTTTCTATAACTCGGTGATTAGATTTAGAACCCACCTTTCTGGGTTATTGTCTAATTAACATAACAAAGAAAACCCTATTTTTCAGACAGGTTTACATTCACCAGTATATTTTGGAGGGACAAATTTAATCCTTCACAGTGACTGTGGACAGTAATCCCTATCCTCCAATGGCTATGGGTCCTTGTTTCACCATGTATAAATTAGGAGAGATTTGAACCAAGGATTCTCCCCAACTTCTAGAAAGACATCAAAAGATTTTTCATCTGTGTTCTGGGACCTAGACCCAGTATGTACCTGGCTTCCCCAACTTTTAGGTTTCTACTTTAGGAGAGGCAGGGGGAGGGGTGTAAAAGTCCAGATTCTGGAGTCAAACAGACGCGATTCCGCACTTAAGTGTTTTGTGACTTTCAACAAGTTACTTAAATTCATGGGCTGTATTTTCTTCATTGTAAAATGTGGTTGTGAGGATATATAAAATTTTTATGAGCATGTATGAAATTACTAGCAGTGTCTAACATGCACTTGTGCTTGATAAGCAGTAGATATTTTTTGTTAACAGAATTTCTGGGCTGATGTCATTGACTGCTTGAAAATCAGGCTATTAAATTCTGGAGGTAGAAGGAGAGTAGGAGAACACTAGCACCCCCACATAGTGAGTGCATTAACTGCAAGGACAGTGCCTTTATATCTGAATCTTAGAAAGGATAGGAGCCCTGGTGGCACAGTGGTTAAGAGTTATGGGTGCTATCCAAAAGTTGGCAGTTCAAATCCACCAGCTGCTGCTTGGAAACCTTATAGGGCAGTTCTACTCCGTCGTATTGACTCAATGGCGATGGGTTTGGTTTTTGGAGCAAGAGTAAGTGCTCAGAGAAGTATTTGTCAAATTATTGGCAGTCCTGCTCTTCCTTTTGCCATCTCTGTGGCTTTGGGCAAGCTTTCTCAGTGGCAGAACAAGAAGGTTTGGCCCAGATGATCTCTGGGACCCCTCATGATCTGTAAATGAGTCATGAATGGTCTCCCAATCCAGGCTTCCTTTTTCCTAGTGGGGTTCAGTTTTATTTCTGTTTCATTCAATTCTCGCAGGCCAGCTATTGGAAACCTTAGCAATACCTACTTCCCTAAATCCTTAGCAGCTTGCTTCCTATAACCCCATGGTAGTCACATAGAGCCTAGACATGTACCCTACTGTGAGGAAGGACTACCAGATTCTATGGGGCTACCAAAAACTCCCCAGCCCAGACCTTGGATGATTGTACAGATGGCTCACATTTTTAGATTACAGGACCTCCCTAGAGCCAAGCAGCTTCAGGGACCTTAACAGTTGCCCCGGGGCTCATACGATCGCTTGACTTCATAGCTAAAAAGGAAGGGGTCCAACTTGTTCTACCAAATACTAGGACACCCTAAATGAAGGTGATCTGGTCAGTTTGACAAACACAGCCTTGCAGCCCTGGACTAAACCAGAGCCTTAGAGGAGATGTTCTTAACCTAGGGTATATGGAGAAGTTTCTAGAATTCATAAAACCCATAAAATGGTGAGTGGTGCGCAAAATCTCAGGCTATGTGTGTCTTTCTGGGGAAAATGGCCACAACTTTTGTTACATTTTCAGAGAGGTCTGTGACCCCCACACGTTAAAATAAAATATAGCCCAATAAAGCAGAAATGATTTACTCTGAGCATTCTTGGCAGAACCCTGCAGCCAACTTAAGAGTTGTTTTAGTTCCATACCCTGCAGCTCCTCTCAAGCCTCATTAACAGCCAGGTAGTGAGGGAGGACACCAAGGTTATTTGAGCAAGATAAGAAAATACACTGGAATTTAAAGCATAGCATGCTGTCCTTTTCGATGTAACAATCATGGAAGACCTGTATATGTTCCCTACAAGGCTGCTTCACTGGGTTTAGCTTTAGAGCCTATAGGCAACTCTTCACCAGCTCCTTATTAATGACAAATTTTTATTACCTGAAGGAGCATTTAGAATCAAGTCTGGTGACAAAAATTAGTCAAGTGATGTAATTCTGTTTGGGACCCCAAACTAAATGTGGCTAAGAAGCAATAAGCCTGGTTTTCTTAGGCTGTATAGAAACAGGTTCTGGATAATGTCTAAAGGGAGTTCCAGTATCTATTTCTGGAATGATCGCAACATTGGAATAAGTTCCCTTCCCATTGAGGGACAATGCTCATTTGGATGTGTAATTTCTGATACATTTTTAAACCTCATTACTTGGTTCACGATAAACGGACTGCTTTGCCCTTGGAGAATTATCAGTCTGGAGTTTCCAGAAGAGCATTTTCAACTCCTTGGGGCCCTGAGGTTTCATCTTTTACCTAGAGGACTCTGTGAGACTGAGAGAGGGAATCACTTTCCTCCCGCTTGTGATTTCACAAACTGCTGGTCCAAAGTCCTGGACAGTAGATCTGATTCAGTGTAACTTTGGGGAGTAATTTATGTCTTTTTCCTGACCATCCTCGTAGCAGGACAGAGAACCAAAAAGGAAAGGTGGCATGTGATAGCTATCACAGACTGCTTAGAGCAAACCCCAAAAAAACCTGTTGCCGTCAATTCCGACTCATAGTGACCCTATAGGACAGAGTAGAACTGCCCCATACGGTTTCCAAGGAGAGGCTGGTGGGTTTGAACTGCCAACCTTTTGGCTAGTAGCCATAGCTCTTAACACTGCACCACCAGGATTCTGACATGCTTAGAGCTCAAAGGGACCTTAAAATCCCCTATTCCAAAACATTTTACAGATGAGGATGCTGAGGTGAGGGACAGTGTGGTGAACTGACCAGAGTCACACAGCTAGACCATGGCCAAACCTGGACTAGAAGATAGGTTTTTTACTCTTTCTGGTGCCCCGCCGCATTTTTTTGAGGAAGCAGGAACACTGGTGGATACCGAATACATTCCAGGAAGTGTGTGTATGGCAGTCGTCCCCTTCCGGAGCTCTCAGGACCCCACAGTTTCATCCACTAGAAAACCGCAAGCTATCTTTAGAGTCAAAAAGCCGCAAAAGAGCCATGCATCTAGTATCCATAACAAGACTGTAGGGCAAATGTTTTTGCCTTAGGCAAGAACTAGTCTGCTTACATTAGCTATCTGGTGCTTGTTAGCGGAGGGCACTGTGGTTCAGTGTGGGAGACCCAGGCTTGATTCCCTGCCAATGCATCTCATGCATAGCCACTACCTGTCACTCAGTGGAGGCTTGGGTGTTGCTATGATGCTGAACAGGTGTCAGTGGAGTTTCCAGACTAAGGCAGACTGCAGCAACACAACAGCTTATTAGATGTGAGTCCCTGGGTGGTGCAAATGGTTAATGAGATGGGCTGCTAACCAAAAAGTTAGCAGTTTGTGTCCAACCAAAGGGATCATGATTCAGAATCTTCTTGATGGTAACTGGTCAGTTTTTACTTGTTTGCTGAGTTTGTTGTTTTTTGTTCTTTTAAAATTGAGATATAATTTACATGCAGTTAAGTTTTTGATCTGTGATAAATTATTTCATTATGATTAGATAAAACTATTTTAAAACATGGGAACTATGCCCAGGAGTGGAGTGCGGAGTAGGATAAAGGGAACCATGGCTATAATAAGGAAATCTTTAAAAAAATCTCCAAGGAAAGGTGTAGGTTAATACTGTTGAGGATGTAACAAACACAGCAATAACTGAGTTGACTTCCTAAAAGTGTTTCCAACACATGCTAACACAGCAATTACTGGGAAATTCTTTGAGTAATACAGGAACGCTTTAAATTGAGAACCACAAGTGTGAAACAGCATTACCTATTGCTTTGTTCAGCGGAGAATCCTAGTCTGAGGCCATTCTAAAACAAACAAACAACTGCCCCATAGAGTTTCCAAGAAGTGGCTGATGGATTCAAACTGCCGACATTTTGGTTGGCAGCCATAGCTCTTTTCTTTCTTTCTTTTTTATTGTTGTAGTTTAAGTGAAAGTTTACCATTCAAGTTAGTCTCTCATACAAAAATTTATACATACATTGTTATGTGACC
>NW_004444027.1:10251033-10252951 GCF_000243295.1 Trichechus manatus latirostris | reverse complement strand
TGTAATATTTTGATGCTTTGGATTTTGTTAAGGCTTGCTTTATGGCCTAGTATGTGATCTATTCTGGAGAATGTTCCATGCAAAAGAAAGTATACTTGGCTGCTGTTGGGTGGAGTGTTTGGTATATGTCTATGAGATCAACTTGGTTGATTGTAGCGTTTAGCTTTTCCGTGTCTTTGTTGAGCTTCTTTCTGGATATTCTGTCCTTCACTGAAAGTGGTGTGTTGAAGTCTCCTATTATTGTGGAGCTGTCTATCTCTCTTTTCAATGCTGTTAGAGTTTGTTGTATGTATTTTGGAGCCATGTCGGGTGCATAAATATTTATTATAGTTATGTTCTCCTGGTGTATTGACCCTTTAATCATTATATAGTGTCCTTCCTTATCCTTTGTGGTGGGTTTTACTTTAAAGTCTTTTTTTTCAAAGATTAATATTACCACTCCCCCTGTTTTTTGAGTGTGTTTGCTTGCTATATTTTTTTCCATCCTTTGAGTTTTAGTTAGTATCTTTAAGTCTAAGGTGTGTCTCTTGTAGGCAGCGTATAGACGGATTGTGTCTTTTTATCCAATCCACCACTCTCTGTCTCTTTATTGGTGCATTTAGTACATTTACCTTCAGCGTAATTATTGATAGGTATGAGTTTAGTGCTGTCATTTTAATGTCCTTTTCTGTGTGTTGTTCACAGTTTCTTTTTTCTTCTTAATTTTCTGTGCTGAGCGTTTTTCTTTATGTATTTTCTTTTCATCTTTTTCATTGTTGATTTTGTATTTGCTGAGTCTTTATATTTTTATTGTTTTTTATTTTAACTTGTAGGATTGTTAGTTTCCTTTGTGATTACCTTAATATTTACCCCTATTTTTCTAAGTTTATACCAATCTCTTATTTCTTTATATCACCTTGACTTCCTCTCCGTATGAAAAATCTATGTCTACATTTTTTAAGTTCCTCTTTTTTGTTTTAATGTTGTCATCTCTTACATATTGACATCTGTTTCCCTATTTTCAGTGTTTTAGCTTTGATTTATTTTTGTGACTTCCCTGTCTGGGTTGATATCTGGTTGCTCTGTCCTGTGTTCTAGTCTTGGGTTTTGATTTTCTAACCAGAAGACTCTTTTTAGTATTTCTTGTAATTTTGGTTTTGTTTTTGCAAATTCCCTAAACTTCTGTTTATCTGGAAATGCCCTAATTTCACCATCATATTTGAGAGACAGTTTAGCTGGATATATAATTCTTGGCTGGCAGTTTTTTTTTTCCTTCAAGGCTTTATATATGTCATCCATCCCATTGCCTTCTTGCCTGCATGGTGTCTGCTGAGTAGTCCGAGCTTTATTCTTATTGACTCTCCTTTGTAGATGACTTTTCGTTTATCGCTAGCCACTCTTAAAATTCTCTCTTTATCTTTGATTTTGGCAAGTTTAGTTATATCATGTTTTGGTGACTTTCCTTTGGGATCTACCTTATGTGAGATTCAATGAGCATCTTGGGTAGATATCTTCTCATCTTTCACTATATCAGGGAAGTTTTCTGCCAACAAATCTTCAATAATTCTCTCTGTATTTTCTGTTATCCCCCCTGTTCTGGTATTCCAGTCACTCATAGGTTATTCCTCTTGATGGAATCCCACATAATTCTTAGGGTTTCTTCATTTTTTTAAATCCTTTTATCTGATTTTTCCTCAGATAAGTTGGTGTCAAGTGCTTTATCTACAATCTCACTAATTCTGACTTCCATTGCGTCAATTCTGCTCCTATGACTTTCTACTGAGTTGTCTAATTCTGAAATTTTATTGTTAATCTTCTGGATTTCTGATTGCTGTCTCTCTGTGGACTCTTGCAACCTGTTAAATTTGTCATTATGCTCTTCTGTAATCTTCTTAAGTTCCTCTATTGCTTTGTCTGTGCTTTCCCTGGCTTGCTTTTT
>NW_004444027.1:10249486-10250933 GCF_000243295.1 Trichechus manatus latirostris | reverse complement strand
AGTGTATAAGTGTTCCAGTCTCTCCACAACCCCTCTCCAGCTTTATTATTTTGTGTTTTTTGGATTAATGCTAGCCTTGTTTGGGTGAGATGATATCTCATTGTAGTTTTGATTTGCATTTCTCTAATGGCTAATGATCATGAGCATTTCTTCATGTGTCTGTTAGCCACCTGAATATCTTCTTTGGCCAAGTGCCTGTTCATATCCGTTGCCCATTTTTTAGTTGGGTTATTTGTCTTTTTGTTGTTGAGGTTTTGCAGTATCTTGTAGATTTTAGAGATTAGACACTGATCAGATTTGTCGTAGCTGAAATTTTTTTCCTAGTCTGTAGATTGTCTTTTTACTCTTTTGGTGAAGTCTCTTGATGAGCGTAAGTGTTTGATTTTTAGGAGCTCCCAGTTATCTAGTTTCTCTTCTGGTGTTTGTGCATTGTTACTTATGGTTCGTATTCTGTTTATGCCATGTATTAGGGCTTCTAGCGTTGTCCCTATTATTTCTTCCATGATCTTTATCGTTTTAGATTTTATATTTAGGTCTTTGATCCATTTTGAGTTAGTTTTTGTGCATGGTGCAAGGTATGGGTCTTGTTTCAGTTTTCTGCAGATGGATATGCAGTTACGCCAGCACCATTTGTTAAAGAGACTGTCTTTTCCCCAATTAACGGACTTTTGGCTTTTGTCAAATATCAGCTGCTCATAGGTGGATGAATTTATGTCTGGATTCTCAATTCTGTTCCATTGGTCTATGCATCTGTTGTTGTACAAGTACCAGGCTGTTTTGAGTACTGTAGTGGTATAATAGGTTCTAAAATCAGGTAGTGTGAGGCCTCCCATTTTGTTCCTCTTCTTGAGTAATGCTTTACTCATCTGGGGCCTCTTCCCTTTCCATATGAAGTTGAAGATTTGCTTCTCCATCTCATTAAAAAATGCCATTGGAATTTGGATTGGGATTGCATTGTATCTGTAGACTGCTTTGGGTACAATTGACATTTTCACAATGTTGAGTCTTCCTATCCATGAGCAAGGTATGTTTTTCCACTTATGCAGGTCTCTTTTGGTTTTTTACAGTAGTGTCTTGTAGTTTTCATTGTATAGGTCTTTTATGTCTGTGGTTAGATATATTCCTAAGTATTTTATCTTCTTGGGGGCTATGGTAAATGGGATTGATTTGGTGATTTCCTCTTCGAAGTCTCTTTGTTGGTGTAAACGAATCCAACTGATTTTTGTATGCTTATCTTGTATCCTGAAACTTTGCTGAAATCTTCTATTAGTTCCAGTAGTTTTCTTGTGGATACTTCGGGGTTTTCTGTGTATGAGATCACATCATCTGCAAATAGAGATACTTTGACTTCTTCCCTACCAATTTGGATGCCCTTGATTTCTTTTTCTAGCCTAATTGCTCTGGCTAGGGCCTCCAGCACAATGTTGAATAAGAGTGGTGATAAAGG
>NW_004444027.1:10222377-10249386 GCF_000243295.1 Trichechus manatus latirostris | reverse complement strand
GCTTGCCGGATCTCCTTCCTGAGCTCTTGAAGTGTTCTGTATATTAATCTTTTGTATTCTGCCTCCAGTAATTCCAAGAAATTCTCTTCCTCTGGAAAATTTCTTGATTCTTTATTTTGGGAGGTTGCTGAAGCCATCATGGTCTGCCTCTTTATGTGATTTGATATTGACTGTTGTCTCTGAGCCATCAATAAGTTATTATATTTATTTATGTTTTTTTTTACTGTGTCCTAGACTCTTGTTTTGATATGCCCAAATAGGCTGCTCATGTGAGGTAGCCCGATCACCAGCACCTCTGAAGCTACAACGTCCTGCCACCAGGTGGCCAGACCTGCTACTAAGTATGTGAGCCCAGGAGTCCGCCCACTCCTCCTGTATGGATTCAGCTCAGTTGTCCTGGTAGTCAGCCACCAAGTATGTGGTGCAGGCTGTCACCTACAGTCCTAGACAGGCATGGGAGATTGGTGTAGGCACAGACATCCAGCTTCAGTAGGGGGTCACATGCTGAGCAAGGCAGGTAGCCAATGGCCCACGTGTCTGGGAGGAAAGCATGTCCGTTCCCTACAGCAGGTAAGTGGGTGGGTTTTGCAGCTGGACTATGAGCACCCAATGCTGTTGGCTGTAAGGACTGGGGGCACCACTTATTCTTGGACCCCTGTCATTGGTGGCTACGTGGCATGGGTGGAGCCAGCATTCCTCAGGCCCCTGATGTGGGCAGGCGAGGAAGCTGCACAATGGACATAGCAGTGTCAAAGGTAACGAATCTGCCACCCCACAGCTGAAACAGTTGAAGTTAGACTTCAGGTATGTACCCTGTTGTACTGTGGTAATGTGGGCCTAAGCTGTTGAAATGGGCCCACACAAGTCTATGTAGGTGGAAAGGCACTCAAAGTCTGTGGATCCCTTATGCCTGTGCCTAGGCAAAGGAGCTGTGTCTACCCTGAATTCCTGGCTTAGGGGAGCTGACAGATTATTTTTTCCCCATTTGTTAATCTGTTCCCTCTCCAAGGCCAGGAGACCGGCTCAGGGCGCGTGACGGGTCCTACTTCCGGCCCAGGGGACTCGGCAATTGCTTAAGCCGTCCTGGACCCACTGTAGAGCAGGGAGCAGGGAGGTAAACAGGAGAGAGGTTTTTCCCTAAGGGGGGTGTTTTTGATCCATTCGGTAGGCCAGACACAAGTACTTATCTTTCGCCGATTGAGGGCTGCTTCTCACTGGTTTTTGATGGCCAAGTAGACTCTCTGCCGCTGGTCTCTCCCAATGTGGAAAATGCCTCCTGAGCACCTCTGCTTACCTGCCTCACCACGTACCCTGAGTTGATCTGGGATGAAAGACTCCGGCTCCCACTAGGTCAGGTCTGGCAACTCCTTGCTGCTTCCAAACCGTCTCTCCCTCCTCCTCCCACTCAGTCTGATTCAACTTTCCCTTTGAAGTTCAGCTGCTGGATTGTCATATACAATCGATTCACTTGTTTGTTTGGGTCTTTGTTGTAAGAGGGGCCGCCAGAAGTGTCCTACTACTCTGCCATCTTGCCCCCACCCCTTGCAGCCATAGCGCTTAACCACTGTCTAGGACTCTATTATTCCAGTCTTTTTGTAACCCCATCTGCCCTCCATCCCAGCTCAAAAGTCTGAGAAACTCAAGAATCACAGATATTATGGATATTTAACATTTTTATTTTCTTGAGTTCTAAAGAAAAGTGGTACCCTAGTGGTGCAGTGGTTAAGAGTTTGGCTGCTAACCAAAAGATGGCCAGTTTGAATCCACCAGCTGCTACTTGGAAACCCTATGGGGCAGTTCTACTGCATCCTGTAGGGTCGCTATGAGTCGGAATTGACTCGACAGCAACAGGTTGAGTTTGGTTTATTTTTTTTAAAGGAAAGAGAGGAGTGATAAATCTCAACATTTTTACATCTTTAATTACAAACCATTTCATCTGAGCAAATGCATCTTAAAGAAAATGCAGCACAAGAGACAGTATCTTTGTTATTAACAGTAGTCTACTAGTATTGAGCTGCTTCTGAATTAACTCCTTGCAGTTAGACTCACTGATTAGGAATCTGCACAGGTGACTCCAAAGTGATTAGAACTGCAGGTGTACCCATTTAAAAGCCTATTCGAAATCCAATAGGGAGCACATGTTGTTTCTCAGGTGAAGAATGCCTGCCACAGATGTATGACAGAAGGCAATCACCAGAGCAGAGTGGAGCCAAGACTGGGGAGGGGTGGAGTGTGTGTGTCTTATTTATCATCCTTTACTTGGAAGCAGAGGCGGATTACCCAATAAGCAAGGTAAGCACAGGCTTACCTGTGCTTACTAATCTGTAGTGAACAATTTCACATTTTTTCACCTCATCAAATTTTCTGCTTCTAGGTATGGCTGGCATGTCTCTCTCCCAACCCCACAGCACCTTCCTACAGAATCAAAGCCTCTTTTCAAATTTACAATCCCTGACAGGGATGGATTACCCAGTAAGCAAGATAAGCACAGCCTTACTTGTGCTTACTTACTAATCTGTGAACAATTTCATATGGTTTTCACCACATCTGAAAGACATGTGAAACTGTTCACACAGATTAGTAAGTAAGCACAAGTAAGGCCATGATTACCTTGCTTATTGGGTAATCCACCCCTGCTTAGGAGAGAAGCGTCCCTCTTTGCACCCATGACCTTCCCATGGAAGACCTGACACCACTTTTGCAGCCTGGACCTAAGAGCACTTGCTGCCTTGCAGGCGTTTTCTGATTGCTCTGTGTTCTTTTTTACTCAGAGCACATATGTACTGTCACCTCTGTCTGTAAAACTAAGCCCACCATCTCCTAGGTTTCAGCCAGAAGAGTAAGCTAGGAAAGCCAAGACCAGAAAAAAAAGGACTTTGAATGTCTGTTTTAATGTCATATTCCCTTTTTTTTTTTTTTTGTTCTCCTTTGTTACAGTCTTTTTTAAAAATTCCACTGCCTCAGCTATCCAGAAGGAAAATTTGAAAAAAAAAAAAAAAAAGAGCTTTAATCACACAGAAGCAAGAGCTTTATAGGGCGGCACCACTCCCAAAGCCAAGGGTATAGAGGCCTTAGTAACTGAAACAAAAGCAAGTGTCAAGGGGAAGATGGACCACAGAAAGATTCTTGGCTACTCCACTTCCAAAGCTACACACTGAAGCTTTGAGAGGATAGCCCTTGGTTATGGGATGATGCATATTTGTGTTGTTATGGGATGGTGGCATACTTGTGTTTTAGCTTCAGGTAAGGCCCATGTACAATTTGGAAGAGTAGTTTTTAATGCTATGAAATGATAACACAACCACTCTACTCCATAAGCTTTTCCAAATGGCTGTGTCTTATGCACTCCGTATCCAAATCAGCTTATCAAGTTCTGGGCACTCCGGTGGATTCGTCCAAATAAGTCCCACCTCCAGTTCCATTTGATACATGTTCAGTGAATATAAATTTATTTTCATTATTATCAACCAAAGCAAAACATAATTATAGCCAAATCTGCTACTTCTCACCCCCCTCCAAAAGCATCCAAGTGTCAAATATTGAGGATGAATTCTCTCCAATTGTTAAATGATTTGGACTCTGCTTCAAAAGGTTTTGCCATAGCCAGAGGGGTAACTGTACAGTAGTGTGATTTCTTAACATAGACACATGCATTCTGGCCCCTTCACTTACCACATTAGGAGACCAGACATAGATATTCTAACAGCACCCTTATTGCTACCCCTACTCCCATCATCCCCCCAGCTGCTTCCCAACCATCTTGGAACACCTCTCTGTTAATTTCACCTTTTATAATATCCTAATTAAACCAACAAACACATTGCCATCGAGTTGATTCAGACTCATAGCGACTCTATAGGACAGAGTAGAACTGCCCCATAGGGTTTCCAAGGAGGGCCTGGTGAATTCGAACTACTGACCTTTTGGTTAGCAGCCGAGCTCTTAGCCACTGCACCACAAGGGCTCCAATACCCTAATTAGTGGCTCAAATTATGGATAATATTGCAAAGAATAGGAATTCCAGAACACTTAATCGTGCTCATGTGGAACCTGTACAAAGAGGCAGTTGTTCAAATAGAACAAGAGGATACTGCCTGGTTTAAAATCAGGGAAGGTGTGCATCAGGGTTGTATATTTTCACGATACTTATTCAATCTGTATGCTGAGCACATAATCTGAGAAACTGGACTATATGAAGAAGAATGTGGCATCAGGATTGGAGGAAGCTCATTAACCACCTGCGATATGCAGATGACACAACCTTGTTTGCTGAAAGTGAAGAGGACTTGAAGGACTTACTGATGAAGATCAAAGACTTCAGCCTTTAGTATGGATTACACTTCAACATAAAGAAAACAAAAATCCTCACAACTGGACCGATAGGCAACATCATGAAAAACAGAGAAAACATTGAAATTGTCAAAGATTTCATTTTACTTGGACCCACAATCAATGCCCATGAAAGCAGCAGTCAGGAAATCAAACAACTCATTGCGTTGTGCAAATCTGCTACAACAGATCTCTTTAAATGGTTAAAAAGCAAATATGTCACTTTGAGGACTAAGGTGTGCCTGACCCAAGCCATGGTATTTTTAATTGTCTCATATGCATGTGAAAGCTGGGCAATGAATAAGGAAGACCAAAGAGGAATTTACGCCTTTGAATTATGGTGTTGGCAAAGAATATTGAATATACTATATACTGCCAGAAGAATGAACACATCTGTCTCTGAAGAAGTACAGCCAGAACACTCCTTAGAAGCAAGGATGGTGAGACTTTGTCTTATGTACTTTGGACATGTTATCAGGAAGGATCACTCCCTGGAAAAGGACATCATGCTTGGTAAAGTAGAGGGTCAGAGAAAAAGAGGAAAACCCTCAGTGAGATGGATTGACACAGTGGCTGCAACAATGGGCTCAAACACAGCAGTGACTGTGAGGATGGCACAGGACCTGGCAGTGTTTTGTTCTGTTGTACATATGGTCGCTATGAGTTGGAACCAACTCACTGGCACCTAACAACAACCAGTTAGTAGCAAATCAACCTCCTCTGCAGATAAATTTTGGAAAGTAACCAAGTCTAGTGAGGAAGGAGGCTGAATCGAGCAGGATTATACCATTTGGGGTGGAGTACAAATTATGACTATATAGGGAATGGATCAATCTTCTCATACTGTGTATAATTTTATTCTGAAACCAATTACTAAAGAGAAGAGGCAAAAATATTTTAAACAGACTTCATCATCAGAAAACATGTACTTCCTATGGGGAACATAAGTCCTGATAGACTTTGTTTTTTGAAATATATTTTATTACTTTTAGTTATTAGTGTTATCAACTACTCACCCTTCTCAATGGCAGTTATATTTAATAGGTTGACTGTTCCTTAGCAAATTTAAGCTTTTCTGATGTTACCTCAAAACATGGTTGTCAATAGCTTTCTTCTTACCTGCTCAAAAATAATAGGGGTGTTGTACAAGGTTAAATGACCCCAGTTGCCAAATGAGTTTGGCATAATTCAGTTCAGAGAGGCAGGAAGCCACCATGACCAGTTCTGAATGAGGATGACTTGCACTGTCTGGATCCCATTCCACAGGTACTGAATCCCCAAACACATCTTTTAAGTTGAAGCAGTTAAGCAATCCCATAGCCTAAGAAAGTTAAGACAAAATCAGTAAAGGAGAGAATATTTTGCTTCCCTCTCCCATTAGTATGGAGCATCATTTGCCCCTTCAGGGGCTTGTTTGGATCAAACCATAAAGGAAAAGTAGAAGACAGAAAGAGCTCCTCAGGGTGACCCTCTAGCACACATCTTAAACCAGGCTGGGGTGGAGAGATCATTTACCCCAGACCTCTGACTCATATTCTAGCTCCTGGCAGCCAGGAGGGCAGATCTAAAAATGCCCTCTTCCTTCATTGACTAGCTTGTGTTGGGTCACAAGGAGGTTTAGTTAACAATTGGTCCGACCCTCTCCTAGCAAACTAAAGCCAAGAAGTAGCCTGTCTAAGGCTGCCCGTTAGTCAGTGGCAGGGCTGGGAGGAGTGTTCTTTTTCACCGGTCAGCATCATACACAGACAGGAAGACTTGGCTAACTGCCGAAAATGATTTTAAAAGCAGCTTGAGAGTGGATCAGCAAAGGAGCTCTGTGGCTCAAGATTTCCTTGCAAAGGACAGCACCAAACCTCCCAGTAAAGACCTCTGTGGTAGGAGAAGAATGGAAAGAGAAGTACAGATAAATTTATTTGTTAAATACTGATTTTACAGCCATTTCACCTTAAGACCATGTTAACAGGTTTGTGGGTTAGGGCAGGTATATTAGGGTGGCTTTCATGGAAGAAAACAATGTAAATGATGACTGAAACAGAATCTTGTCTTAAAGATATTCTCTGCTACAGCCAGTAGGATTTTTTGGTGAGGGGCTGGGTGCTCTGGGGTAGCACATAGTAATGCCACAGTCAGCTATAGCTCTGTTGATAACAAGGACAAGGAAGAAGAGTCTTCATGAGTCCCAGAGTCACTGGTAGAAACTGAGCAACATGGAGAGAAGTAGGCCAATTCCAGAACAGCTCAGGGCAGGACATTCCCTCAAGGCCCACCCTCAGTGTTTTTTCTTACAGGTCATCTTCTTTCTTCCCATAGGTTTTGTGTTGCTTTGTTTGTTTTTAATTTATGTTGTAAATCTCTGGCTTTTCACCTTCTGGACAAATGATTTTCACTGGGGGAAAAGCTGCAAGTCCAGGTGCTCCATGCCCTTTGTCTAATCAAGAGGCACATCTCCAAAGAAAAATGGCAGCACCAGCAGGATCAGAGACCAAGAGATCCAGAGTCCACTGAAAGTCCCAGGTCCCCAAAAACAGTGCTGGCCCCAGCCAGGGGGACCATATCCACCAGACATTCTCTCCAGAAAAGTCTCACATCTTATATCAGCGTTTTTCAAACTTGTGTTAGCAGCAGAACATTTTTGTTCTTACTCAGAACCCCTCTGTGTGTGATGGGGTAAATGAAGGTTTTTTGGGGTAGGGGTAAGTTTGAGTTGGTTGCTGTTAGGCTAACTACCAAGCTCTTGTTTTGCTGAGGGAGAGACATACACAAGCTGAAAGCAGTCCTCAGTCACTCGGGACAATAGGAAGGGTTTTTATTTAAGAGGCCTTTGGAATGAGAAGAAGGAGCAAAGGGATGAAGCTGTCAGCAGGGGAAAGGACTTTTAGGGAGGCAAAGTTGGTAAGTTGCAGTTTTGATGAAGCTATACTGTGTGGTGGATGAAGTAACGCTCTCCTCCTTTTCCCTAAGAAACATTCAGTAACATCTACATTACACCCAATATTTTTGGAGTTGGATTTTGTACTGGGGATGCAAGGATGTGCCAAGCTTCAGGGGAGTGTTGGGCAAGGGCAGGGGCTGCCCAAAGGGGTCTGTTGCATCTAAGATACATGTAAAACAGATGCTCTAGTTCATGCTGGAGCAGGCTTCCCAGGGCCCTGCCCCCTCTACCCTCCCTCAGATCCCAGGTGCCAGGAGCACAATTTAAAAACCACTGCCTTAGGCCACAAGAAGCCCTGGTAGTGCAGCAGTTAATCACTTGACTGCTAACTGGAAGGTCAGCAGTTTGAACCCACCAGCAGCTCCATGAGAGAAAAGACCTGGCAATCTGCTTTCATAATGATTAAAAAAAAAAAAAAAAAACCCATTGCTGTCGAGTCGGTTGCAACTCATAGAGACCCAATAGGACAGAGTAAAACTGCCCCATAGGGTTTCCAAGAAGCGGCTCGTGGATTTGAACTGCCGACCTTTTTGGTTAGCAGCCGAGCCCTATAACCACTGGGGCAGTTCTACTCTGTCCTACAGAATCGCTATGAGTCAGAATCGACTTGACGAAATACAACAACAACAACAACAACAATCTTAGGCCACAGTGGAAGAAAGGTAGGGGGGATATTTTGTCTCCTGTAGGAGACTGGGCAGAGAGAAGAATGAGAAAGCAAAGTCTCTAACTACATGGAAGAGACTTAGTGTGCTCTTGGTGAAGGGTGTGGCTCTTCTGTATCAGAGTCCGGGCTCTTTCCAGTTCCCCTGCCTTGAGAAGGTATCTGATAAAATTCAACATCCCCTGCGCCTAACCAAATCATAGACTTCAAGTTTCTTCCCAATTGTTCTTTTGGAGTCATTCCCAGACAGAGGAGGCTGGCCACGGAGAGCCCAGAGCCTTGATCTCTGCTGTCCTCCAAGTCCCAAGTCTGTGCAGGAATTTGAGGAGGGAAGGAGGTGTAATTAGGCAGTGATTATGTCCCCGTGACTATCAGTCAAGACCAGGCTGTTCCAAGAGTCCTGCTTGGAGCTGGCCTGCGGCGACTGGCTAACAGAAGCAGCGTAGCCTTGTGGGGAGAGCTTCAGAGCCGAGAGGACCGGGTGGATGGAGGGCCCATGGCCAGACATCGCACTGACTGAGAATGTCTGAAAGCAAAAAGCAAGAGATAAAGTAAATTAAATTACTCCTGAGGGCTCAGGGTGTCACTGAAGAGGGGAGTCCCATTACACAGAATTCCCCAAGATGGCTCCAACCCGTAGAAAGGGATAAGAGGTCTCCTTGTCAAAGGACAAGTGCAGGACAAAGGACCAAGGATCATTTCTCTCTGTTTTTCTTAACCCCCTGTGATCTTGGAGGCAAGAGTCTGGGTGACTCATCAGTTATTTCTGATGTACAATACATAAACAGATTCAGTAGGTTTGAGCCACCAAGTGAATACTCTGGTTTTTCCAAAGGGTCTGATTGGTACATGAGACATTTTGTACAATCTGATTACCATCAGTTCTCCACTTCGAAATAGAGATGCCTTTCTCCTCACTCAGAGGGGGCTCCTGACTTTCCTGATTCTACAGGATCAGCTTCCTATTCATCCTGACAGCAAAAAGCTCATTAGGACACTGGACCTCCCTCAAGTGAGTGCAGAAGCGATAAGAGTGGGCTGATAACAGGAGACCATGACAAAGCTTGGGAACATCCCGATCCCAAATGAAGGGAATCACAGAGGGAAGGGGGTAGGGGAGCAGGGATGCCACCATATCATCTGTAAGAGGGAATGAGGGTACTGCTGATTCAGCATCTGGACCTACATTGGAAAGTGGGACCCACCGTCATCCTTCATTAAAATGGCATCCTGCCTCCTTTGCCATGAGACCAGAAGAACTGGATGGTGCCCAGCTACCATTACTGAACATTTTGATCAAAGATGCTGTAGAAGAATCCTGATCAAAAGGGGGGAAATGCAGAACAGAATTTCAAATTCTCATGGAATCCAGACGTTCTGGAGCCATGGAGGGTGGATGAACCTTTAAATAAGATAATCTTTAAACCTTAAACCAAAAATATCCTCTGAAGTCTCCTGAAAACCAGAAATAGTTTAGCTTAACTAGTAAAGAATGTCTGTCTTAAGCATTGTGCTCTTTTAAGATCTATCTATAGGGGATCAAATTGGCAACATTAACTCAAAAGATTAGATAGGAAACTTAGGGGGCAGTGAGTTTATGTTAATGGGGGAGGAACAACTTGGAAAGGGAGGGTGAGACTGGTTGTATAACTAGAAGAATGTAATCAATGTCACTGAATTATACATGTAGAAACTGTTGAATTGATGTTTGTTTAGCTAGGTATATTCTCAACAGCAACAACAAAAGTAAAATAATTATAAAACACAACAGCATCCTACCTGTAACCTCTTCACCAATCCCCCAGTTCACCCACCCACCCTGTGCTCTCCAGGTGTCCAAGCCTATACCCATGCCAGGAGGGTCCTCCTTCCGTACCTCCTCCTGTTAAAACTCTACCCATCCTTCAAGGCCAAGATCAAACCACCCCTCACTTAGGAGGATAAACTTGCCTAGAGATCCCCCTCATCTGCCTCCTGCTGCCTCCTACAGCCTCCTCTAGCCCCAACACACACCATCTGATTCAGGTTGTAGTTGTGTGCTCTCTCTCTTCCTGCCCATCATACTGTGTGCCACCCTGACATCCCTGTCCTGTGTCTCCAAAGGTCTTGGCATAGAGTAGCTGCTGAAAAC
This sequence comes from Trichechus manatus latirostris, assembly GCF_000243295.1. Classification (NCBI taxonomy): domain Eukaryota; kingdom Metazoa; phylum Chordata; class Mammalia; order Sirenia; family Trichechidae; genus Trichechus; species Trichechus manatus. Next base: position 10,239,330 of record NW_004444027.1, on the reverse strand, counting down.
GTATGTTGAAGTTGTGTGTCCAAAATCATTGTAGCTTGATAAAATACCCTTGTGCAGACAGCCCACGGCCTCAGGTGAAGCCCTAAGGGCACTGAGCAGCTCTGCAGCTGAGGATTTTCAGTTCAGCTGGTACAGCTCAGAGCCTGCCACGTGCTGGAGGCCTGGCAGAGCTGCATGGTGCAAAGCTACCTGTACTAAGTCTACTGCCCCACTCAAAGTCCTGCCACCCTTGCCTACAGGGCATACCTGGGACATGGGGCTGGTGTGCCCGTAGTGAGATGACAGCCCAGGCTCTGTCTTGATAGGGCGCATCTCTTCACTGCTGCTGGTGGTTGCATTGTTGGAGTTGCTGGAAGCGTTGCTGGTGGGAGGAAGGCTCTCACTACCTGAAGGACCTGGAACAAGGCAGAGTCAGGACACCCAGACCAGGGGCAGGGACAAATGGATGGTGGCCCTTTGAGACAGCCTGAATAGATCTGTGCTAATGGCTTTATTTACATTTGCTGGGGAGAGGAGCAGAGGTCCTTTATCAGTGTAGGGCAACAGTTCTCAAAATGGGGCAGAATACTAGAATTCTTTTTTTTTTTTCAAATGGCAGGCTCGCCAAAACTTATCCCAAACCCTTGAGGCTACATGTGTTTCAGGATTCAAAATTTTTTAGGTTTTAAAATGTGCAAATACTGTATATTACATAGTACCCCCAGCAGGATGAGAAAATACCCTGTAATTAATATATTAATATTTCTCCAGCAAAACGTGAATATTCATACTAAGTGGGATAAAATAAAGACTATAAATAGCTTCCTATCTGTCCAGATTAGGTGTTGCTGCTGAATCTAGCCTTCTGGGTTTGGAATTTTGGAGAGGGGATTATGGACCTGAAGAATGATATGCCTGTTCTCCCTGTGATTACTACATCTGAAGAAATGTGATTACCCAAGGGTGGAAGCAGGAAGACCCTGAAAGTTCTAGTAAGAAATACGACTGCCAGAAAGAGTAAGTCATTGTGAATCCTAGAAAAGTAAAACTTTGGTCATGTTCTCAGCAGTGGAAAAGGGCAATTTATCTGACTTTGTCATGCCTTAAATTAGAAGATAAACTTTTTGTCAGATTAGCTAATTTATTTTCTCTGCGATTGTAGCATTTACCAGTCAACTGTTTAATTTGGTAGCAGTACTAAGTAAGTAATGCTCTTGACTGGGGACATGAGCAGTCCTCATTCTCAATCTAGAAATTAAGAAAGTAGAGTGGTATTTTGAACAGATTATTGATCCTAAAGTCTAAAAACCTGGGTTTAATTCTAGATCTACCCATTAATAACTGTGTGATTCTGGTTAAGTCATTTGTCTTCTCTGAGCCTCAGTTTGCTCAGTAAAATGAGCATAACAAATTGGGTCTCATGGTGCTCTTATGAGGATCATTAAGATAATGTTTATGAAGAAGCTTCTTAAAGTAAAAATTGTTGTTAGTTGCTGTTGAATCAGTTCCAACTGATGGTGACCCCATGTGTACAGTAGAACTGCTCATTAGGGTTTTCAAGGCTGTGACCTTTGGAAACAGATCATCAGGCCTGTCTTCTGAGGTGCCTCTGGGTGAGTTCAAACCACCAACCTTTCTGTTCACAGTTCAGCAGTTAACCATTTAAGCCACCCAGGGACTCCTAAAGTACAAATAAAAACCAAAAAACCAAACCCATTGCCACTGAGTTGATGTAAAGTACAAATATATAATGCTAATTATACTTTGGATTGCAAATCTGTTGTGAACATAATTAATGCAACCCTGTCCTTCTAGAGCCCAATTAACTTAAGGAGAACTGAAAGGAATTGAGTACTCAGGGAAGAAGGAGCCTGTGACACTATAGATAGAGAGACAAAGCAATGTTGCTCTTTCCTTAAGGCCCTCAGCTAGCCCAGCTGGCCCACTGCGGTCTTTGCAATTGGCAATAATCAGGCCACAGTGTGAGTTGAGCCTAATTCAAAAGCTCCCAGTATGTCACATGGTGCCATTACTTTTTTATTTTGTTATTCTGTCCTGAAAAGCCTGGGATGAACGAAGTTATTCTGTCCTATGGCAGCCTGAGGTGGCCTATCTAGCCAAGAATACAGTATTCTCACACACTGAGAACTACTGAATTATTCATATAATCACACATATATCTTTTCCTCACCTGCTGATGTCTTAGATTTATTAAGGTTCTTAGGCTTCCGTTTTCTGGTTTGAATTCCCTCTTTCCGCATCGCAAGAGGCCTGGGGACCTAGAAGGTCACAAAACAATATATATATGGTTTTCCATTTGTATATAGTCTGCTACAGTATTTAAGCATACACATGCACACATACACTATGAGAAGGCAATATCTAAGCAATCACTCTACAAACTTTGAGCCTCAGGCTACATGAATAGGCCCTTGGAACACTCCTGTTGAGAAAGAAGTCAATGCTATTTAAAAAAATGTATTGCACACCTATATTATATGCTGGGTATTATACTACACCTTGAAGAGATAGAGAATTGAAGGCATAGTTCTTTTCCTCAAGAGGTTTGCAGGTTAGTGGGAAAGATAGACAAGTAGAAAATAACCAGACTCTGGTAGGTGATACGGGAGAACAAAGAAGAAACGCTGAACTCTGGCCTGGATTGGGGAGGAAGGGAAGTAGCCCATGAGGATATCAAGGAAGGCTTCTCTGAAGAGGTGACACCTGAGTTGAAGGGGGTTCAAAAGTAGATGAAGGATTTCAGACAATTGGAATAGTATGTGCAAAAGCCTTTAATTTACCATCCAAACCAGCAAACTGTGAAAGTGAAAAGGCGGTGCTATCAATAATTCTGCCAGGAAAATAGGCATAACCTGGGACAGTCTTGGGTGAGTCAAGATGTTAAGGTGCCTTACTTACAGCAGCTCTGCACAGCACTGAGTCTATCTGGAGCAAACAGTGGTATTTTCCATGGGTGAGTGGCAAGGGATAATACCAGAGACTGCCCTGAGGGCAGGTCCTGAAATACTGTCCATGGACAATATTGTATCACATCTGACCTCTCATAATCGAGAAATGACTTTCATGAATCATGCTCTTGATCCTTTCAAAGATGCCTAAACAAGTGTTCAGGGAGCAGGACTGCAGGTCATCTTTCCAATATTTTAAAATACTGTGCCTTACCCACTTTTGGTTTCTTTTAGGCCAGGCCAAATCTTTTAGACCTTGGTCTATGCTTGTTTATTGTGTGGAACTAATAAAGGCCACATCTGCAAATACTAAAGAAAAGCAATACTACATCAAAGATGTGAACATGGAATGGTTAAGAGAAATGCACTAGTGTAAGTGAACTTGCCTCCTACTCTTGCTAGGGAGTTCCTGGGTAGTGCAGATGATTAATGTGCTTGGCTGTTAGCTGAAAGGTTGGCGGTTCAAGTCCATCCAGAGGCACCTGGTAATCTACTTCTGAAAAATCAGCCACTGAGAACCCTATGGAGCACTCTTTTATTCTGACACCCAGGGAGTCACCATGAGTTGAGTCAACTTGATGGCAATTGGTACTGGTACTCCTATTCTGTTGAAGAGTCAGATGAGGCAGCATTCCCACTTCCCATCCTCATCATCTCACTGTGGCTCTTCCAATACCCTCCTATCCTTTCCCACCTTTGGAGGAAGGTATCCTCCCTTAATGCCTTGCAGGCCTAACTGGGCCCACTTGAAGCCCATTCTGACTCCCGAGGAATCTTGCCCTCATGTTTATCCCCACCCATCTCAGTATACTTTCAGACTTCTCCTAGTTCTTCTGCTAGAACTTCACATGTGCAGAGGTCATGCCTACCTTAAAAATATTTCTGAGACTGCTGCTTCTTAGCCAAATCCTATTGTCCTCGTACCTTTCATTTAGAAAGTTCTCCCCAATAGGTGGTAGGCCCCCTCCTGCTTCCATTGCTCCCCCTCCCCTACTGCTGTATACAAGGGCACCTCTACTACCTCTAAACATTGCTGACTCCCTCCTTCTTGAGTCCCATTATCAAATGACTCCTCTTGACACCATCTTCTGTCTTCCTTCTTTCTACTCTTCATGTATCTCCTTCCAAGCATTCTCATGGCTGGTTCGCTCTAAACCTTTTGATCATCTTTCTGTATGAAGTACTTTTTTTACTTTTAATTTTTTAAATCCATTAATAGTTCATGAAATCATTCTTATTATAAAAGATTTAAACATACTAAAGTATAAAAGCCTGATGTGATCCTTCATTTCCAATCCCTCACTTCCTAGTGTCTTTTCCAACTTTTTAAATCTTCTTTTTTAAAATACAAGGTTACGTGCAAACAAACAGATAATGATCTTTCCTTTATAACCTAAATGGGAATCAGACTACACTTGTGTTCTGGGTCTGGCTTTTTGCATTCAATGATAAGTCTTGGAGAACGTCCCATTTTAGTACTTGTAGATCTATCTCACTCTTTTTAATAGTTCCCTATTAGTTTCTTTTACCACTATCCTACTGAAAAACAGGAGCCCTGGGGGTGTAGCAATGAAAAACAATAGCTTCTTTAACCCTTTCCCTCTCAAACATTTTTTCCTTCTTTTTCACTATTACAGTGATTCAACAAACATCCTTATATACAATTCTTTGCAGATATAAGTGTATTTCTTATAAACATTTTTCATTATATTTTTAGCCTTTTTATTATAATAAGAAACCAATAAAAAGATGCTTGAATATTAAGTTAATAACAACTTCCATCTTACCCTACTACCACCAATCCTATCCCTAAGAGACCATTGGTGTTAACAGTCTGGTATGTATGCTTACATCCTCCTTTATTCTCAAACGTGTGTATACATACATATCTATACACGTATGTAGGTATGTATGTATGCATCCAGCCATCTATATTTGTGTGTGTGTGTGATTAATGCACCCCTTACTCCCAAATGGGGTTATACTATACATTCTACTTTGAAACGTGCTTTTTCATTACTCCAACTCAAGACACATAGCTCTTATTATTTTCCAATTTCTGCATAATATTCCACATTATGGGACATGCCATATTTATTAAATTCCCTTATTGGACATTAAGTGTATTTCTAGTTTTTGCCACTACAAACTTTGCAGCAATAAACAACTCAAACATATTTTGTAATGTACTGGCTCTTTTATCTTTTAATATGCTAGTTTCCTAAAAATAGAGCTGCTAGATCAAAAAGGATGTGTTTTTATCTTTACTATGTACTGCCAGCTTCATTTCTTGAAGAAGTAAATGCAGTAATTCACACACAAATCAGCAATATAGGGGAGCATCTTATTTCCCCAAATCCACACAGCACTAGATATCATCACACATTTTAATTTTTGCCAAACATGTAGGCAAAATCTCATGGTTGCTTTAATTTACATTTCCCTGATTTTCAGTGAAGTCCAGCATCTCAGCACATGTTTAATGGCTATCTAGTCTTTTGTGAGTTGTCTGTTCATATTTTTTGTTCATTTTGGGAGGTAGGGGGAAGACGGATTGGCATTTTCTTATTAGTCTATGGATCTCTTTGGTTTTGTTTTCCTTATTTTGATTTAATTTAATTAATATTTGAACAACTAAGACTTGCTCATGGACCATCTAACAGATACGAAGAAGGTACACCATGATAAAAGTTTCCCTCTGGCCCTTTTTCCCCAATCACCCTGTTCCTTTTCCTAGAGGCATCCTATGTTACCAATTTTTCTCATGTATCCTTCCAGAGACATTCTATGTATGTATATAAAGCAACTACATATAAATTATTCTTTTCCTCTTTCTTTATAAAAATGGCACCATACTATGTAAAATGTTCTTCACTCTACTTTTTTTTTTTTTTTTTTAACACTACATAATAAAGATGGTTCCAAATCAGAACATAAAGAGCTTCTAAGGAGCTTAGGGCTTCTTAGAAGCTCTTTATGTACTAGAAATACTAATTCTTTTTCTGATATATGTGTGTATCAGTTTTTACTTTCTTTAGGTGTCTTTTTCTATACACTGATAATAAAAATTTATATAATCCAATATATCTAACTTTTCTTTTATGGTTTTTAAAATTTACTTAAGGTCTCCTCCATCCCCAAGGTGAAGTAACTATTGCTCCCTCCCCTCCCCTTATATTTTCTTCTAGTATTTTATTTTACCTATTTAAAGGCGCTTTACATGTATTATCTTTAATTCATCTAAATTTACTTTTGTTTTTGGTAAGAGGTCAAGGTCAAGCTTTGTTTTTGTTTTCTAGATGAATATTCAGTTATGTCAATACTATTATTCTTAAACGGAGCCCTGGTGGCACAGTGGTTAAGAGATGGGCTGCTGTTAACCAATGTCATAAAACAATATGTGTACTGACTGTTTAATGAGAAACTATTTGTTCTGTAAACTTTCACCTAAAGTACAATAAAAAAAATTTAAAATTAAAAAAAAAAAAAACCCACAAGTTAAAAAAAAAAAAAAAGAGAGATGGGCCACTAACCAAAAGGTCAGCAGTTCAAATTCACCAGCCACTCCCTGGAAACCCTATGGGACAGTTCTACTCTGTTCTATAGGGTCACTATGAGTCAGAATTGACTTGATGGCAATGGGTGTTATTATTCTTAAACAAACTATCCTTTTATCTTTTGAATTGAAATGTCAACTTTGTTATATCATGTTACTATATATAGACTATTTCTGAGTCACCTCATCTGTAAAATGTGAATTAAGACTTATGCAATGTTAGCAATGGAAGACCAGAGAGAACTCTTAAGGTCCCTTCCAAATCTAAGTATCTTTGTTAAGAAGAAAAATATGAATTACAGTCTGAAGGAGAAAAGGTAAAAGTGAGAAATGAGTGATTGGAAAAGATCAAGGCAGTCACCCTGCCTGGTAGGAGCTTGGGGTCTGTGGGGAAGAGGAGTGGGATCTTCTTACCCCATGGAGCTTCATGTAGAGGCCACAGGCGTTGCACACGGGTTCGCCCTCAGCGTTGCGGCGCCACAGAGTCGTGGTGGTGGTCTGGCAGTTGGCACAGGAAAGGCCCACTCGGCGGGAGGCCGACTGCAACACAGGAAACAAACCGTCCAAGTCCAAGTCAAAGGCAGGCTTTCCTACTTTGCTACTTCACATGGAATGCCAGGGAGCTAGGCCTTCCTGAAATAGGCGGCAGGGTTAGTCATAATAGCCCCGTGTGAGAATCAGACCAGTTATAGGGCCAGATTCTCCTGTTACCTAAGCCACTCCTAGATGTGAATGAGAGTAGAGACTTCCGCTGCAAGAGAAAAAGAGTGAATTTGGTCACCGAAAACCTGGTTTCTAGTCCTAGCTGTGGCACCTGTTAGTCATTCGACTTCAGATGAACAACGAAGCAAACACGGTGCTGTTAGCAGAAAGCTTCGCCAAAAAGTAGAATTAACTTTAGCTTCAGAGGAGATGCTCCAAGGTGCCGGGTAAGAGTGGTGCATGGGGAATTATTGTATTCAAGTGTCATCAAGGTGAGGGACGGGCCTTGGGATCACAAGAAAGGGAAGCATCAGGGTTATGTTCCTCCCTCATATACACAAAAGCTAGCTGGTGTTGATCAAAATCAAATTTCAGTAGAAAAGAGCACTGGACCAGGAGTAAAAAACCTGGGTCCCAGCCCCAATTCCAGATTCTTCACCAGCTACAGGGCCCTATACAATCTGCTCAACCTCCCTGGGTTCTGGGTTTTATCATCTGAAAATAAGATAAATAACAGCCTCTGGGTTAACCCTCCTCTTGATGTGAATATAAGAGACACAAAAGACAATACTGGGTTGGGAACCAGGAAGCCTGAATTCTGGTTCCAGATCCGAAACTCTTATCTGTGTTACTGTGGGCAAGCCCCTTAGCTTTCCTGAGCCACAGTTTTTACTTCTGTATATTTAAGGGTTTGAACTAGATGGTCTGGAAAATCCTTGTAGCTCAAGCTAACTCTAAAGGTGTGAAAAATTACTGTTTCTCCCTACTCATCCACCTAACCCCTCAACCCATACTTTCTTTTAAAAAGTGTTGTTAGCTGCCGTTGAGTTGGCTCCTGACTCATGGCGACTCCATGCACAGTGGAAGGAATCACTGCCTGATCCTGTGCCATCCTCATGCTTTGTTGCAGATCAGACCATATTGATTCACAGGGTTTTCATCGGCTGATATTTGGAAAGATCACCAGGCCTTTCTTCCCAGTCTGTCTTAGTCTGGAAGCTCCCCGGACACCTGTTCAGCATTATAGCAACATGCAAGCCTCCACTGACAGATGGGTGCTGGCTGTGCATGAGTTGCACTGGCTGGGAATCAAAACCGAGGCTCCTACATAGAAGGCAAGAATTCTACCACTGAATCACCACTGCCCTCATTTTTAAAGTGTAGGTGGCTTGAATTCCAAAATTCAAAACCAGAGAAGCTCCAGATAACCCACTGAGGCAAGAGTCCTGAGCCATGTCCCAAGAAGGAGCCACAGAAGTGTGGCCATTCCACAGGCTGCTGGACTTCAGGAATTTGAGGGACTTTTCTTACCAGCCGGCGCTGGGGCTTGATGAGGGGCCGGTTGATGCCATTCATCTTGTGATAGAGGCCACAGGCGTTGCACAGGTAGTGTCCTGTCCCATCCCGCCTCCAGAGTGGGGTGGACATGGCCCCACAGTTGACACATTCTCTGCCTTCTGAGAAGTCATCAAACATATCTACTGGGTGAGAAATAACAGGACAAAAATACAGAGGATTAACTTCTTGTTTGTGTCAAGAAATCTTGTGTCTGAAAATCTAGAGACCGAAGAAATAATGCCTTTTTCTTGGAAGGAACGTTTCCTTGCAGGAATGCAAGATCACCTTGGCCTGCCCTCACATTTCCTCACCCTGGCCTCAACTCCTAGGGGAGTGGCTCAGCAGGCTGTGGTAGGAAGTGAACATTTTTACTCTCTGGCACCCCAGATGCAGCAGGGCTCTCCCAATCACGAGAAAAGGAAGAGAGTTGGCAGCGATCACTAGGGACCAGGGGCCAGGGCCAGACATCTGGATTTTAGTCCTAGATTCTCATTTAAAGCCTAAAGCCTTGAGGCTCTCCCCTAACACTGAGGTCTGTTCAGAACTTCTTTTCTCTCTTTTTCCCTTTCAAAACTGAGATCGTTTTCCCCTTTGAGTAAAAATATAACAAATATTTAGGAAAACTAGAAAATATTGGAATGTGTAAAGAAAATACAGATCATATATAACCCTAAAACCAAATATCACCAGTGTCAACATTTTGTTCTATTATATCCTTTGCAATGCTTTATATATTGGCATGTTTTTTCCTAGTTGAGGTCAAGCTATATACAATTTTGAGCCTGTGGTTTTCACTTAATACCAAAGCATTTTACCATGTTAGAAATTTTTCATAAACTCATTTTAAGGCAGTATAATATTCCATCATATAAATGTGTCCTCATTGAACTTTTATCATTTAACTACTATTTCTAATTTTTGTTTTATAAATATGTTCATTTTGTACACAAATTTTTACATTTCAAATTTTTCTTTAGGACATTCGCCTACAAGTAGGATTACTGAGTCAAACGGACTAATTTTTTTAAAAAATTCTTAATAATTTTCAAACTGCTCTGCCAAAAGGGTATACCAATGTATTTCATTAATTCATTTTTCCCATTTTAATATATCTGAAATAGAGATGTGTCTTACGCTGTATCATAGTTTAACTGGCAACCTTTTTTCTTGCTCATTGTTACACAAAATAAAGATGCATGTTATAAGCAATAAATTCGATTAAGTATGATAATTTACACTTCTATCAGAAGAAAGTTGTCATCATTTGTCACTATACTGCACTCCGTTAAATATCCTCCCCACCATCATCTTTATCTTCCATTTCTGTGGAATTTTACAATTGAAAATTCCATTCGCGTCCAATTTAGGTGCCCTTGTGAGATAGGCTGGGCCAGTTTTCTTATTGCCTATGTTCTATATACAGCCCGGCTCAGGACTACCAGAGCTGTCTCTGACTCCTGAAATCTTCTTCTTTTTTAAAATTTTACTGTGTTTTAGGTGAAAGTTTACAGCACAAATTTGTTTTTCATTCAAAAATGTTATACATAAATTGTTTTATGACATTAGTTGCAATCCCTGAATTTTCTGTCACTAAGCGTAACTGTCCTGGTCTCATATCTTTCTTGTCCTGTTGCCAGAGGCAAGGGTGATTTCTTCTTCAGAGAAGGGGTGGTGGTGATGTCTTTAAAAGCTCCTCGTCCATCAGAACCCAGCCCTGAGGTTTAAGGTCGCACATTTTGAGTGTCCTGTGGCCCAGGTTGAGAAGAGAATAGGTGCCAGAGCCCTGTCCTCAACTCTGGGTACATAAACAGTCATTTGCACCTGCAAACAAGTAGCTGTGTGTCTACACCAAGTAAACAATGTGCAGGTGTGAGGGGCTGTTTGCTCAGGTCAGAGAGCCGAGCACACACCAGTCACAAGAGAGGCTATTTTTGCACCTGGGTCATACTGAGAACCCTCCCACCAAGGTCAGCTAACTGCCTTCAGAGCTGCACACAAAATGGTGACTCCTGTCCACAGTTTGCTCCCCCAGCCTGGGAGGCGTGGACTGAGTAACAATCTGGAACAGTAGGATGGAAACCCCCTCCACAACCATATGCCCTCCTGTCTGTGACCTGTCAGCCCCTCTCCCCTCAACCCTAGACTCACCCATGAGGGAATTAGAAAGGTCCATGGAGTTCACAGAAAGGACTTCATTAGACAAAGTCCCCCCTTCACCGTTACATCTTCCATCATGGAAGCACTAGCAATATAGTTATTTTTTGGGTGTTTATAATAAACACTAGATGGCACTACAACCCCAAAATTGAACCAAGACACTAAAACCCTCTCGAGGACTTTTTAGATCATCTAACCAAAAGGTCATTGGTTTGAATCCACCGGCTGCTCCCTGCAAACTCTATGGGGCAGTTTACTCTTTCCTATTGGGTCACTGTGAGTCAGAATCGACTCGATGGTAACGGGTCCAAACCTAGTGTAACCCTCTTACTCTTTTTTCTTTATTATAGAAAAATTTAAACATATTCAAAAGTGCACAGAATATAAAAATAAACTCTTAATTACCCATAATCCATCTCCCACCAATTTGTGTCCAATTTTGTCTCATCTATACCTTCATCTAATTTCCGTCATGCTCAGTTATTTAGAAAAATCTCAGTCATTCTATCATTTCATTCATAAATATTTCAGTATATAGCTCTAAAAGATAAGGACTCACAATTTTCTCTTAGAGATTAGCAGACAATTTTATTTTCTGTATTCAGATTTATATAAAGAAGGCCCCACAGACATAATCTCATAATTTATTCTTCATTTTTGGAGGGGTGATTCCCTTTTCTCTTTTTATTGTTTTATATGTGAGGACAGAATCTCACTTTAAATAAGCTGCCCCAGCAATCTTTAGGGTCTCCTCTCTACAATTACTCACCTCACAGTGCCTTGAGAAACTCCTTCATGCTTCCTCAAAGAATGGATTATACATTCAAGCAACTATTTTACTGGCCAGGTAAAGGCATTGGAAGTTGGCAAATATGTATTTATCAGCAACAAATATTTACTGAGCATCTGCTACTTAAGCACTCCAATAGATGCCATATGAGCTAAAAGGGAGCCTTGCTCTCAGAATGTTAATGATCTACTTGGGCGAAATGGGCCTGAATATCAATAATGAGTAACAATATTACTCAATTCATTTTCAGAACACATCGTTAACTGAGTTAGAGACCTGGGTAGCAGACACTTCTTGGCTAGAGTGTAGAAGTCTGACCTAGGCCTTGAGCTAGATCAAGTGTTTTAATAGCAGCCAAAGGAATACTCTGGACAAGAGGTAAAGGCCGTGCTTCATAAAGACTTCCAGACAGACCCAGCCATGTCTACCTGCAGCCCACTACCACCTCTAATCTGCAGACGTTTCTACCACAAAATCTTGCCATCGAATCTGCTCGATGAAATGTTACATAAAAATTTTAACTGATTATTACAAAACTGTGTAACAATAGAGAAAAATGCTTATCCCCAGCCCAATAATATTAAATGAAAAATGCAGCATACAAAATGGCAAATACACTGTGGTGGTAGCTAATACTATCAGGAGGAATCATTGTGAAGATAGTTAAATTGAGCGGACTTTTAAAAACAAAACAAAACAAAACATTCTGTAATGTCATATTGCCTACTTTAAAGAAAAATCTGGAAAAAAAAAACAAAAACAAAATCTGATCACCTCATGCAGCTTCCAGTCCACGATGAGGAAGGGACTATTTTGTCTTCTTCCACCTGACGTGTATTTTTCTAACCCTGGACTGAAGAATGGACAGCACAAAGTTCAAAGCTTGCTGCTTTAGCACCTACCAGCAATAACATCCTGTGTGGACCTTGTGAACAACCACCTCCTATTTCTTCACTGGAAATGTACTGGGCTGAGCTTCCCAGCTGGCAAGTGGGCAGGAGCAGGGTAGAGGGCACAGCTCTGACATCTGATTTATGAAAGTCCCACCCAGTGCTGGGCATCATGGGAATTGGTCCAGCCACTTAGTTGGCAGTGGGGATCCAACTCTCAAAGGTGAGTTAGCATTACCCTACATTCAGAGAAAAGACTTGTAATAATAGTTGTAAAGTACTTTGCAAATAAGAGGAAAAACTTACAATAGCTGCAAAGTGCTTTGCAAACACCAAATGAGATAACAATGATGGATTATTGTTAGGAGGCAGGGGCTGGAGGGGCTGGGAGGGAGTGGAGAAGACCAGGGACAAACCTTTGTGCTGGGTTATTGGGGTGGGGGTGGAGGGTAGATAAAAGAACTAGGAGATTTGGGAATCTGACCTTTTCTCAAACCACTGGGGCCAAGATCAGAATTGCATATAGCTCTCAGAACTGGCCAGCAAACTTGCATCAAGGTTGACAGTTTATACTTCTGAGGTCTCAATGGGAAATATTAATGATAACTTTAGCAATCAAATTCACAAAGTTAATTGTGTCCTAATCCCAAGAATGGGGATTTAATGCCTCCTTTTCATCCATGCCCCAATTTTTGAAAAAATGGAAACAAATTCAGCCTGATTCTCCAGGTAACCAATTTAGTATGCATATTTCTTGGAATTAAGACAACTACTCCCACCCAAATGCCTGAAAGAAAAATGTAGGCCAGGCGGTTGAAGGACCCCAACTCTGACTTCCCCACAGAGAATTGGTGCGATCAAGAGTTAAAGACTCCGACCTCTCCCCTGACCTGCTCCTTCCATCTTGGGGAACCCACCCACTGTGCTGTCTGCCCAAGGGACATCAGCAGGGGTAAGCAAGTCAAGGCTGGAAGAAGGAAAAGTGGAAGAGGAAGGGTGCAGAAAGAAGTAGGAAGAAGGAAAGACTATCAAGAGAAACAAGAGACAAGATGCCAGGGTCACGGTTGGCAACACCCTCTGGGCACAGCCCTAAAGTTGGATTTGTCCCAGCTTCTAGAGAGAAAGAGGACTGAATCAAAAGAAGACTTCCAGGTGGCTGCTCAGGTTGACAGACACTGCCACTTTCTGTGCCAGCCTGCCTGGAGTGTGCCATGGAGCCTGGTCCTACCAGGGCAGCATCAGCTCTGCTACAGAGGAATCCCTTGGGTCTCCACTGTCTTGAGGGGCTTCCACTCCACTAGGGAGACCTGAGTCTTAAACTGAGCCCATAGTGGAGAGATCCTACCCTTCACCCTCAGATGCAGTTTATCCAGTCTTATGCCATTGTTCCTGTGGAAAGTACTGCAACCCCGACTTTTGCCATGAATCTGCTATACCTGCCCTTGTAGCAAGTGCTGGACAGAGAGATATATTAGTTAAGAATGAGGTAAAATCTCTCCCCAAAGTTGTTTTGATTTAGCTGGGGTTACAAAACAAAGGATTATAAGGTGACAAGTTGTGATGCTGCCTGAGCTTTTATCAGTAGCCCCCACCCCCTACTCCCAGCTGCATATCTTCAGCTGTCTAGATCACTCTACAATCTATCTGGGAAGAGAAGACACATAAACGTAATAAAAATTACCAACAAAAACCGAGAAAGGCCCATGCCCAGTGCAGCTACTCAATGCTACAAAGGAGAGCCTAAGGTGACCCAAGAGGGAAGGTTTCTTAGAAAAGGTAAGACGTGAGCTTAGACAAAAGAGCAATGAGGAGGGAGAGGGCCTGCTGGGTGGGAGAAATAAACACCCAAAGGACCAAAATGGAATTATAAGGGCATCAGGAACAAATCCCTAGGCCCATCCAAATGTCCCCTGCTGAACCCCAGCCCCACGTCCCAACCAAAGTTCACAGAGATTGTGCCTGGATTTCCTGATGGGCTGGGCCAGGCCTGATCTGTCACTGGGCTGGCGCCTAGATCTGGGGCTTGAGTTGCAAACAAATCCTGAGGTTTTCCTGGCAGCCTTTGAGCCTTTGGTCTTCTGGGCTTTGTCAGGGTTGGGCAGATGCCTGAGACAGGAGGCTGCTGAGGGGAGGAGAAAAAGCTCAAGCAGTACTCAGACTGCAGTGAATTAAAGCACTTATTTTGGAAACTCCTGCAGATGTTGATCAGAAGTGTACCACCAGGCCTTGCTAGAACTGCCCTGGGGAGTCCAGGGACCTTGGTTTCTGGGTGCTAAAAAAGGAACAGCGACATTTACCTAGGAGTCTGGCTTTAGACCTGAGGTGGGTGTTAAAGAATATGACTCAGGTTAAAACACACACACACACACACACACACAAACACAAACAAGCAACAGCATTCTGAAGGGAATAAAAAGAACATAACAAAACATCAAAAAGAAGGAGAGGAGAGAGGGAGAGAGAGGGAAGAAGAGAAAGGAAGGAAAAAGAACTTGTCCAAAGATGAGGTTGAAGAACAAATGATAAACTGGAGGAAAATATTTATAGCACATTCCAAAGAGTTAATAATCTCTAATAAGCAAAATAGTCATCCCTGGGTGGCACAAATGGCTAAGCGCTTGGCTACTAACCGAAAGGTTAGTTGTTCAAATCTACCTGGAGGTGCCTTGGGAGAAAGGCCTGGTGATCTCCTTATGAAAGATAACAGCCATTGAAAACCCTATGGAGCACAGTTCTACTCTGACACAGGGGGTTGGCATGAGTCAGAATTCACTGACTGCAACTGTTTTGTTTTTATATGAAGAGAAGTTTTAGAAATTAAAAAGAGATTTTAGAAATGACAAAAGAGATGGAATGAACACTCCCATAGGCAACAACATCTCTGTCATCAAAAGGATTGTGGAAGAGTCAATCTTTCCTTTCCACGGATCATTCACTTCTCCCTTGAAATTCTAAAAGCTCCCAGTTTTCTACCTTGGTACCTACCTGCATGATTAGGTAAGTGGTCTGTGCTCAGTAGGGTCAGAACAGGAGGTTGGCCCAGGAGAGGGTAGTAGCAATAGATGGAATGTTAACATGGTTTAGCAAAGCTAGGTCTTGCCCAGGCCACAGAACTCGTAATCTGGCCCAGAGCCCCACAAGCCTTCACCATCTTGGTGGGGGCCCTTTCCTTTCCCCCAGTGACAGTAGCAGGCAGTGTCAACATGAGTAGTTTAAAAATCAGTACATAAAAGATAGTTTAGGGTCACGATATAACATGTTAGCTGCAAGGGCTATAAGAAGTCCAGGGCCACATATATGCTGTTTTCCTACCTAAGTTAATCACAGAAAACTTTTTAAGACACATCTTCAGAACGCCAGTTTGCAAAATGCTTTGTAGACTTCATCTTTTTGAAGATGAAGTTTTGAAGACTTCCAGAATCCCCAAATTTAGGGATAAAATTACAGCATAAATGTTTCTCCATAAAATGCAGGGTCACTCACTCACTAACTCCAGAAGAAATTTCTCAGTGCTTTACGATTTACATTTGATTGTCAGCAATGATTATATCATAGACCTTCTGTTTTGTGTACAGTCAGGTCCATGAAGGATAAAGACTGCTGTGTTGCTATTAAAAGTACTATGGTGTTAGGCACGAAGAATATGACTGCCTTTGCTGCTTCTGGAAATTAAACATATGTGGACTCTCAGAAGATGGTCACTATGGTCCCTTCCCACCTGTGATCCAAGGGCTAGGATACCAATTTTAAAAGGAGCAAATACTCAAAGATTATGTTGTGTTTTAAAGTTTTATTTTTAAAACTTTCCATAATGGTGATGTTTTGCCCTTATAACAATGAGTTTTTTACAAATACTGTTTTGCCTAGTTGTCTCCTCATCCTCTTTTAAGTTCCCTTGGTGTTCAAGGAGGACCAGTCCTGGGCCCCTGTCCTCTCCCTTCTTCCTACCCATAACCCTCAAGTATCTTTCATTGTGGGAGCTAGAAACAGTCACGCAGAGGGAGCCAGGGTCACTACAGGTTGCTGTGTCCACCAGATCCTCTGCCCTCCAGAACCCAGCCCCCTTTACCTGGGAACAACTGGCTCTCTCTTTTTTTTTTTTTTTTCCTACCATTTGGGACTCACTAGGATGATCACATAATTTATCATCCAAAATGGAACACTTCTAGTGAAGGGGGCATATTACCAACTATTCTGGTACAACGTGCTTAAAGCTGAGACATGTGGTCACCCTCGAACTGGCCTCTGAATGTGAGACCTACCTTCCTACAAACTTACTCCCTTTGCAGTTGCCTTCACTTCCACTTTTCTCCATTATCACCATCTGACAAACAGCCAGGCTGACTTAACAGCTCCTAGACAAGCCTTCAGTACAGATCACACCTCAACATAAAGAAAACAAAAATCCTCACAGCTGGACCTATAAGCAACATCATGATAAACAGAGAAAAGATTGACATTTAAGAATTTCATTTTAAGAAGAGTCAATCAATGGATGAAAACAACATCAAGACAATGAAAGAGGGAATAAACGGCATAGGTATAGAACCTTCTAATGGAGAGGAAGGCAAG
>NW_004444027.1:10182343-10218967 GCF_000243295.1 Trichechus manatus latirostris | reverse complement strand
AAAAAAAAGAATTTTGTTTTACTTGGATCCACAATCAATGCCCATGGAAGCAGCAGTCAGGAAATCAAACGACGATTGCACTGGGCAAATCCACTGCAAAAGACTTCTTCAAAGTGTTAAAAAGCAAAGATGTCACTGTAAGGACTAAGGTGCACCTCACCCAAGCCATGATATTTTCAGTCACCTCATATGCATTTGAAAGCTAGACAATGAATAAGGAAGACCAAAGAAGAATTGATGCCTTTGAATTATGGTGTTGGTGAAGAATATTGAACATACCATGGGCTACCAGAAGAACGAACAAGTCTGTCTTGGACAAAATACAGCCAGAGTGCTCCTTGGGAGCGAGGATGGCGAGTCTTTGTCTTATGAACTTTGTACATGTTATCAGGAGGGACCAGTCCCTAGAGAAGGACATCATGCTTGGTAAAGTAAAAGATCAGCAAAAAAGAGGAAGACCTTCAATGAGATGGATTGACACAATGGCTGCAACAGTGGGCTCAAACATAACAACAATTGTGAGGATGGCGCAGAATCAGGTAGTGTTTCTTTCTGTTGTACATAGGGTTGCTATGAGTTGGAACCGAATGGACGGCACTTAACAACAACAACAGCAGACAGGGCACAAACAGAACACAAGAAACCTCTGTGGCAGGGAGGGAGAGAATCCTGTCCCCAGAGAGGTGCACAAAATTGCACTAAATGCTGGGCTCAGAAATTGGCCATTGACATCTCACAGCCACCTGGACTTCAGGCTGATGGCTTTATGGTCACTTATGGCCAACTGGAAATGTTTGACCCTTACTGGACTTTGGGTTCTAAGCCCAAATTGCACCCTCTGTTCTCTGATTCCTGCCTTGTTCAGTTACTACATTGGGTTTGCACTGAACCATCCCTGTATGTTAGCTTGTCTCAATGAAGACTACAAGGCTTCTAGAGGGCAGGTGGCACATGTCACATAGTTTTAAATCCTGGAAGTGTTATTTTAGCGAGTTCAGTGCACTTTCAGAGGAGGAAACCGAAGTCCAGAGACGGTAAGTGACTCATCTAAGGTCCTACAAACATTAGTTGACCTGATCTATACCCTTTGCAGCCGCCACACTGCCTCTCTAGCTGTATCATCCCATCTGTGGAATACAAACTAAATACATATTTACTGATCAGATTTTAACAAAACTCAGTGCCCTTAAGTGTCTGGTGAGACAGCAATAATGCCAGTAATGCCAGTAGGACGGTTTAAATCTGAGCACTATGCCTAGTTGTCTACCCGATCCTGTTTCTGGACACACATAATAATTTGGTTGAGTGTTGTCTCTGCAGGGCCAGAGGGGTGTGTATGTGTGTGTGTATACACACATAGAATGTATACATATATATAAAATTACATATGTATATACATGGAAAAGTATACCACATTGCACTCAAAACCAGCCCACTCTTTCTATAAAATTTCTTGCTTGCCATAAAACTGCTGTAATAATTAACTGGAATATACTTAAAGGACCAAAAAAGGGGGAAGGGGAGGGAATGTTCATTATTAAGATGTTCATGGCAACATACTGGAAACAACCTAAATGCTGAATGATAATGGAAGTTGCAGTAAAAAAAGTGGAAATTTAAGGTGACTTTTTATTTATTTTTAAGTTTTATTGTGATTTAGGTAAAAGTTTACAGCTCAACTTAGTTTCTCATTCAAAAATTTATACACATATTGTTTTGTGGCATCAGTTGCAATTCCTGTAATGTGACAGCACTCTCCTCCTTTCCACCCCGGGACCCCCAGGTTCATTCTTCCAGTTTTCCTGTCCCTTCCTGCTTGCTTTTGGGCAGAAGTTGACTATTTGGTCTCATATATTTGATTGAACTAAGAAGAATGTTTCTCCATGTGTTATTGTTTTGTTTTCTAGGCCTGTCTAATCTTTGTATGAAAAATGGACTTCAGGAGTGGCTTCAGTTCCAAGTGTCCGGGAGCCATAGTCTTGGGGGTTCCTCTAGTCTCTGTCAGGACAGTGAGTCTCGTCTTTTTCTGTGAATTTGAATTTTGTTCTACATTTTTCTCCCATTCTGTCCAGGACTCTCTACTGTGATCCCTGTCAGAGCTGTCAATGGTGGTAGCCAGGCACCATTTAGTTGTTCTGGGCTTAGGCTGGTAGAGACTGTGGTTCGTGTGGTCCTTTAGCTCTTTGGGCTAATATTTTCCTTGTGTCTTTGGCTTTCTTCATTCTCCTTTGCTCTGGACAGGATGGAACCAATAGATGTACCCTTAGATGGCCTCTTGCAAGCGTTTAAGACCCCAGATGCTATTCATCAAAGTAGGATATAGAACATTTTCTTCATGGGCTATGTTATGCCAACTGAGCTAGATGTCCCCGGAGACCATGGTCCCCAGACCTCAGCCGAGTAATTCGGTCCCTCAGGGAGTTTAGATGTATCTATGAAGCTTCCATGACCTTGCCTTGGTAAAGTTGTGCTGACTTCCCCAGTATTGTGTATTGTCTTACCCTTCATGAAAGTTACCACTTATCTATTGTCTGGTTAGTGTTTTTTCCTCCCCACCCCTCCCCTCCCTCGTAACCACCAAAGATTGTTTCTTTCTGTGTGTAAACCTTTTCTTAAGTTTTTATAATAGTGATCTCGTACAGTATTTGACCTTTTGTGATTGACTTATTTCACTCAACATAATGCCCTCCAGATTCATCTATGTTGTGAGATGTTTCACAGATTTATCATTGTTCTTTATCGTTGCATAGAATTCCATTGTGTGTATGTACTATAGTTGATGGACACATAGGCTGTTTCCATCTTTTTGCTATTGTGAATAATGCTGCAATGAACATGAGTGTGCATATGTCTATTCCTGTGACGGCTCTTATTCTCTAGGATATATTCCTAGGAGTGGGATTGCTGGATCGTATGGTATTTCTATTTCTAGCTTTTAAAGGAGGCATTATAGCGTTTTCCATAATGGTTGTACCATTTTACATTCCTACCAGCAGAGCATTAGCGTTCCAATCTCCCCACAAGCTCTCCAAAATTTATTCTTTTCTGTTTTTTTTTTTTTTTTTTAAATTAGTGCCACTATTGTCAGGGTGAGATGGTATCTCATGTAGTTTTGATTTGCATTTCTGTAATGGCTAATGATCGCGAACATTTCTTCATGAATCTGCTAGCTGCCTGAATGTCGTCTTTGGTGAAGTGTCTGTTCATATCCTTTGCCCATTTTTTAATTGATTGTTTGTCTTTTTTGTTGTTGAGGTGTTGAAGCATTTTGTAGATTTTAGAGATTAGACCCTTATTAGATATGTCATAGCCAAAATTTTTTTTCCCAGTCTGTAGGTTCTATTTTTACTCCTTTGGTGAAGTCTTTTGATGAGCATAGTGTTTCATTTTTAGAAGCTCCCAGTTATCTAGTTTCTCTTCTGATGTTTATGCATTGTTAGTTATGGTTTGTTTTCTATTTATGCCATGTATTAGGGCCCTTAGGGTTGTTCCTATTTTTTCTTCCATGATCTTTATCGTTTTAGGTTTTATATTTAGGTCTTTGATCCATTTTGAGTTAGTTTTTGTCTATGGTGTGAGGCATGGATCCTGTTTCATTTTTTCATAGATGGACATCCAGTTATGCCAGTGCCATTTGTTAGAGAGACTATCATTTCCCCATTTAACGGACTTTGGACCTTTGTCAAATATCAGCTGCTCATAAATGGCATCTGGGCTCTCAATTCTGTTCCATTGATCTATGTGTCTATTGTTGTACCATTACCAGGCTGTTTTGACTACAATGGCTGTATAGTAGTTTCTAAGATCATGTAGTGTGAGGCCTCCCACTTTGTTCTTCTTCTTCAATAATGCTTTCCTTATCCGAGGTCTCTTCCCTTTCCATATAAAGTTGGTGATTAGTTTCTCCATCTTGTTAAAGAATGCTGTTGGAATTTGGATCGGGACTGCATTATATCTGTAGATCCTTTTGGGTAGTAATGGCATTTTCATAATCTTGAGTCTTCCTATCCATGAGCATGGTATGTTTTCCATTTATGTAGGTCCCTTTTGGTTTCTTGCAGTAGTGTTTTGTAGTTTGCCTGTATAGATCTTTTATGTCCCCAGTTAGATGTATTTCTAAGTATTTAATCTTCTTAGGGACTATTTGAAATGATATTGATTTCCTTTTTCGAGATTCTCTTTGTGGTGAAGAGCAATACAACTGATTTTTGTATGTTAACCTTGTATCTTACTACTTTACTGAAATTTTCTGTTAGTTCCAGTAGTTTCCTTGTGGATTCTTTGGGGTTTTCTATGTATAGGATCATATCATCTGCGAATAGGGATAGTTTTACCTCTTCCTTACCAATTTGGAGGCCCTTTATTTCTTTTTCTTGTTTTATTCTTCTAGCTAGGACTTCCAGCACAATGCTGAATAAGAGTGTTGATAAAGAGTATGGTTCCCATTCTTAAGGGGAATGTGTTCAGTCTCTCGCCATAAAGAATGATATTGCTGGTTGGTTTTGTATAAATGCCCTTTTTAATGCTGAGGAATTTCCTTTCTATTCCTACTTTATTGAGAGTTTTTATCAGGAATGGGTGTTGGGCTTTATTGAATGCCCTTTCTGAGTTGATTAAAATGATCATGTGATTCTTTTCTTTTGTTTTATTTATGTGGTGGATTATGTTGATTGATTTTCTAATGTTGAACCATTCTTGCGTACCTTGTATGTATCTCACTTGGTCATGATGCATTATTTTTTGATATGCTGTTGAATTCTATTGGCTAGAATTTTGGTGAGAATTTTTGCGTCTATATTCATGAGGGATATTGCTCTGTAGTTTTCTTTTTTGTGGTCTCTTTGCCTGGCTTTGGTATCATGGTAAGTTAATTTTTTAAATGACAACTATACAGATTATGTTCTTAGGATTTTTTTCCTTAAAAACACTATTTAAATTAATCAGATAATGAATTTTTTTAAAAAAGCAAATCAAAGTGTCCTTTCCACGTTGGGCCCAGTGCCTCCTCTCCCAGAGGGGCACTTCTGTCTTGGCTCAGGCATCCACTATGGCACTGATAATTCTTCCCTTCCCACAAGGGACTGAGAAAGCCCCTCCGACAAATGTGCAGGACCAGCAAGTGGGCCAATGTACATAAAGAGTGTTATCAAGAGCTGCCAGCCTGTCACACACTGGAGACAAAGTCCAGTGCAGGTCCTGGCTCCTCTGAGTCACCTGGATATGACCATCTCCCTCTCCAGGCCCCTTCAAGCCTGACTCAGTCATCTAAATATGCCCTGGGATTGGAAGGAGTGTGGGGGAACAAGCACTCCGGGCACTAATGAAGAGGGTGACATGGTTTAGCCCACAGAGAGGGCAGTGTGGCATTATCTATCAAAATTATGAATGCATGTGCCATTTGACCGAGAAATTCCACTTCCAAGAATTTATCCTGCAGATGTGCTGGCACTTATTTAAAATGGCTTACATATAAGGATATTAGGAAGAAAGGCCTGGAGATCTATTTCCAAAAACCAGCCAATGAAAATCCTATGGATCACAATGGTCTGATCTGCAACCAATCATGGGGATGGCACAGGAGTGAGCAGCATTTCGTTCTGCTATGCATGGGTTACTGTGAGTCTGGGGTGATCTGAATGGCAGGTAACAACACATTTTTTGAAATAGCAGAGGACTCAAAAAACAACCTATAAGTTCCTCAACATGGGACGGTTAATTAAAGTATACTATGGAGTCCCTGATGGTGTAGTGGTTAAGAGCTACAGCTGCTAACCAAAAGTTTGGCAGTTCAAATCCACCAGGCACTCCTTGGAAACCCTATGGGGCAGTTCTACTCTGTCCTATAGGGTTGCTATGAGTCAGAATCGACGGCAACTCGTTTGGTTTTTTTTGGTATGGAGTCCCTGAGTGGTACAAATGATTAATGCATTTGGCTGCTAACTGAAAGGTTGGAGGTTTGAACCCACTCAAAGGTGCCTCAGAAGAATGGTCTGGTGATCTACTTCTGAAAACTCAGCCACTGAAAACCCTATGGAGTACAGTTCTACTCTGACACACATGGGGAGTTGGATAAACCATGAGTTGGAGTCGACTTGATGGCAACTTTTTTTTTTAAGTAGTCATGAGAATGAAGATCTTTATGTACTGATAGGGAATGATTTCCAAAATATGCTGCAAAGTTTTAAAAGCAAGGTACAGCACCGTGCATATGATATTCTATTATAAAAAGAAGGGGAGAAGAATCTATATATGGATTTGTTTGCATATGCAGTAAATATCTCTAGGAGGCTAGACAAGAAACTGATGATACTGGTTGCTTCGAGGGCAGCATCTTGGTGGCTCCAGGATACTTTTCACTGTATGCTCATTTGTATCTCTGGAATACTGAACTATGTGAATTTAGTTCCTATTTATGATAAATATTTAAATGTTGGAGTCCTTTGTGGTGTAAATGGCTAAAGTGCTCTTAAAGGTTGGAGGTTTGAGTCCACCAGAGGTACCTCAGAAGAAAGCCTAGCGAGCTACTTCTGAAAGATCACAGTTTTACTCTAACACACATGAGGTCGCCATGAGTTGGAGCCAGCTTGTCAGCAAGTGGTGATGACAGTGGTGATTTAAATGTTAAATAAAGTAAATAAATATGACATGACTAGCATTACCACTGCTTCACATAATAATATATCTATATATATATTCTTTATAATTCAAAGCCTGGCAAACTTCATTTTCTGATTTTCCCATAAAACCATCTCATCTCCAACTATTTCCCAAAGTGGCCCTTAGTCTCCTTGTGTGCCTAAAGCTGCCGAGCAACTCTCGGCTCTTATCTTTTACATCCCTGTCCTAGGGAGCCACCCAGCTGGCACCAGTGGCAGCCTAGCCCCATCTCCACAGGCAGGCTTAGGTGGATCTGGTTTGGCTTCTATTGCTCAATTATATATGTGCACACAGCCAGTTTAGTCCTTGTCCTTTTATTAATTACCCAACCAAATCCATTGCCATCTAGTCAATTCCAAATCATAGCAACCCTGCAGGACAGAGTAGAACCGGCCCATAGAGTTTCCAAGGAGCACCTGGTGGATTCGAACTGCTGACATTTTGGTTAGCAGCTGTAGCACTAAACCACTGTGCCACCAAGGATTCCTTGTATTAATTAGTAAGACTAAAAAGGAGCTTTGGCAAGGTCCTCTGTCAAAGGCTCTTGCAGTTCTCAGGCCATTTGAGGAGATTTGAACCAGGCCAATCTGAGTCTATTTGACTATGCACCCATCTCCAGCTTATAATAAGCTGGAAGCAAGAAAGGAAGTACTGAACAAATTGCCAGAACATCTCCCCCAGGGACCAAGACAATGGATCAGGAGGGAAAAGGCTTTTCCTGCCAGCCCAGCAGCTGTCAAGAGGGAACAATTTCCCCTTCAACTCGAGGAATGGCAGCAGCTATCCAGCCAGCTCAGAGACTTATAGAGATATAACTGTGACCTCTTTATTGCCCTGAATGTTAAGGAGGCATTTCAGGGGAGATTTATACCTTTAAAAGAGGAAGGGAGCACAGGTATAGAAACATATCCGGGGACTGTTTTTTACTCTTGAGGGTTTCTTCAGGATTACTTAATCAACTCAAGGTTAAGCTCCAATTGCCAGCACTTTACATCTTCTTCTCCTGCTAATCACCTAGCTACTCTGCAAGTTTTTAAAATGAAATGTGGAGTCTAAGGAGAGTTGGGAGAGCTGTTTAGCTTTCAAAAATGGTGTGTATGGATTGAATTGTGTTCCTCCAAAATATGTGTTAAATTCTGGCGTTTGTACCTTTGGATATGATCCTTTTTGGAAATAAGGTTTTTCTTATGTTATGTTAGTGAGGTCATACTAGTATAGTATGGACCCTGTGATGGTTAAGATTGTGTGTCAACTTGGCTGGGCCATGATTCTCAGTGTTTATATGTGATCACTCCCATGACTGATATGTTGTGAGTAGCCAAACAGATGAAAGGGAGTTTCCTTGGGGGTGTGGCCTGCATCTGAATATAAGCAGACGTTCTGGCTTTTTGCTCACCCTGGATCCTGTGGCTGCCTGCTATTGTCTCATCTCCGGTTCTTGGGACTTGAGCTGTCAGCTTATCTGCTGAACTTGGGATTCGTCGATTTTCACAGCCTGTGAGCAGAACCCTGCTCTCTGACCTGCCGATCTTGGGTTCGCCAGCCCATGAAGCTACGTGAATCAGGAGAAACCTTGTGGTCTTGCCCGCTGATCTTGGAACTCATCGACCCTCACAGCCTGTGAGCGGGAGCTCTGCTCTCAGACCTGCCGATCTTGGGCTTGCCAGCTTCTGTGGCTGCGTGAATTGGAAGAGGCCTCTAACCTGATCTGAGGACTTGAGATGTTCTAGCGTCTACAATCGTGTGAGCTGTTTCCTTGATGTAAATCACTCTCTACACATATTTATATGGTTTACTGGTTTTGCTTCTCTAGAGAACCCAGCCTAAGATAGACTCTAAACCTAATCAGTTCTGAGTTATAAATAAAACCAGAATAGACACAGAAACGGGTGCACACATATGGGGAAAGACAGACTCCCTGTGAGTATTGTCTACAGGCCAAGGAACACCCAGGGCTACTGATGAGGGAGGAATTGAGGAGACCCTGATTTGGATTTTTAGCACCAACAACCATGAGAAAATAAATTTCCATTCTTTAAAGCCACCGCTTATGGTATTTATGCTACAGCAGCATTAGCTAACTAAGACAGATGGTTGACACAAAACAAAACAAAAAATAAGGGTGAAAACCACGTAACAGCAGAGCCAAGAGATTGTGCCTCTCCTTAGCAATGGACCCTGGGCGGTACACATTTTACCTGGTTGCCATAAATTGGAGCCAACTCAACAGCAATCGGTTAGGTCTCAAGATCTTCTTTGTAAAAGAAGGGTGTTAGACTAGATGACCTAGGTCCTTTCTAGTTTAAAAATTATCCAGATTTATACCAGATCCAATACTAAGACTCTAAGTTGCTGGGGGTTTTTTTTGGGGGGGGGATCATTTGTTTGTTTTTATTATTGTGCTTTAAGTGAAAGCTTACAATTCAAGTTAGTCTCTCATACAAAAATTTATATATACATTGTAATGTGACCCTTGTTGCTCTCCCTATACTGTGACAGCACAGTCCTCCTTTCCACCCCTGATTTCCAGTGTCCATTCAACCAGCTTCTGACCCTCCCTGCCTTCTCATCTCACCTCTGGACAGAAGCTGCCCATTTAGTTTCATGTATCTACTTGAGCTAAGTACACTCTTCACCACTATCATTTTATGTCCCATAGTCCAGTCTAATTTATGTCTGAAGAGTTGGCCTTGGGAATATTTTCGTTTTGGGCAAATAGAGAATTGGAGGCCATGTCTTTCGGGGTCCCTCCAGTTTCAATCATACTATTAAGTCTGGTCTTTTCACTACAATTTGAGTTCTGTACCCCACTTTTTTCCTGATCCATCAGGGACTCTCTGTTGTGTTCCCTGTCAGCGCACTCATTGGTGGTAGCTGGGCACCATCTAGTACTTCTGGTCTCAGGCTTATGAAGTCTCTGGTTTATGTGGCCCCTTCTGTCTCTTTGGCTAATACTTTCCTTGTTTCTATGATGTTCTTCATTCTCCTTTATTCCAGGTGGTTGGGACCAACTGACGCATCTTAGATAGCTGCTGACTAGCTTTTAAGACCCCAGATGCCACTTACTTAGGTAGGATGCAGAACATTTTCTTAATAAACTTTGTTATGCCAGTTGACCTAGATGTGCCCTGAAAACATGGTCTCCAGACACCCGCCTCTGCTACTCTGTCCCTCCAAGTGTTTGGTTGTATTCAGGAAACTTCTTAGGTTTGGTTTAGTCCAGTTGTACTGACTTCCCCTGTAGTGTGTGCTGTCCTTCCCTTCACCTAAGATAATTTGTGTCTACTATCAGTGAATGCCCCTCTCCATCCCTCCCCACCCTCCTAACCGTCAAAAAATCTTTTCTTCTGTGTTTAAAGCTTTTCTCAAGTTCTTATAATAGTGGTCTTATACAGTATTTGTCCTTTTGACTCAGAATAATGCCTTCCAGATTCTTCCATGTTATAAGATGTTTCACAGATTCATTGTTGTTCTTAATCATTGTATAGTATTCCATTGTGTGAATATACCATAATTTGTTTATAGCTTCGTCCACTGATGGGCACCTAGGTTGTTTCTGTCTTTTTGCTATCCTGAACAGTGCTGCAATGAACACAGGTGTACATATATCTATTCGTGTGATGGTTCTTATTTCTCTAGGATATATTCCAAGGAGCGGGATTGCTGGATCATATGGTACTTCTAGCTTTTTAAGGAAGAGCCAAATTGATTTGCAAAGTGGTTGTACCAATTTACATACCCACCAACAGTGTATAAGTGTTCCAGTCTCTCCACAACCTCTCAAACGTTTATTATTTTGTGATTTTTAGATTAATGCTAGCCTTGTTGCAGGAGATGGTATCTCATTGTAGTTTTATTTGGATTTCTCTAATGGCAATGGCTAGTGAGCATTTCTTCACCTGTCTGTTAGCTGCTTGAATGCGTTCTTTGGTAAAGTGCCTGTTCATATCCTTTGCCCATTTTTTAATTGGGTTGTCTTTCTGTTGTTGAAGTTTTGCAGTATCTTGTAGATTTTAGAGATTAGACACTGATCGGATTTGTCATACCCCCAAATTTTTTCCCAGTCTGTAGGTTGTCTTTTTACTCTTTTGGTGAAGTCTTTTGATGAGCATAAGTGTTTGATTTTTAGGATGTCCCAGTTATCTAGTTTCTCTTCTGGTGTTTGTGTATTTTTACTTACGGTTTGTATTCTGTTTATGCCATGTATTAGGGCTCCAAGCATTGTCGCTATTTTTTCTTCCATGATCTTTATCATTTTCAGTTTTATACTTAGGTCTGTGATTCATTTTTTGTGCATGGTGTCAGGTATGGGTCTTGTTTCAGTTTTTTGTAGATGGATATCCAGTTATGCCAGCAGCATTTGTTAAAAAGACTGTTTTCTCCAATTAATGGACTTTGGGCCTTTGTCAAATATCAGCTGCTCATAGGTGGATGAATTTATGTCTGGATTCTCAATTCTGTTCCATTGGTCAATGTATCTGTTGTTGTACCAGTACCAGGCTGTTTTGACTACTGTGGCGGTATAATAGTTTCTAAAATCAAGTAGTGTGAGGCCTCCCACTTTGTTCTTCTTCTTGAGTAATGCTTTACTTAATCGGGCCTCTTCCCCTTCCATATGAAGTTGGTGATTTGTTTCTCCATCTCATTAAAAAACGCCATTGGAATTTGGATCAAGATTGCATTGTATCTGTAGATTGCTTTGGGTAGAATTGACATTTTACAATGTTGAGTCTTCCTATCCATGAGCAAGGTATGTTTTTCCACTTATGCAGGTCTCTTTTGGTTCCTTAGTGTTTTGTATTTTTCATTGCATAGGTCTTTTATGTCTGTGGTTCGATTTATTCCTAAGTATTTTATCTTCTTGGGGGTTATGGTAAATGGGGTTGATTTGGTGATTTCCTCTTTGAAGTTCTCTTTGTTGGTGTAGAGGAATCCAACTGATTATTGTATATTTATCTTGTATCCTGATACTTTGCTGAAATCTTCTATTAGTTTCAGTAGTTTTCTTGTGGATTCTTTAGGGTTTTCTGTATATAAGATCATATCATCTGCAAATAGAGATCCTTTAACTTCTTCCCAAACAATATACATACCCTTTATTTCTTTTTGTAGCCTAATTGCTCTGGCTAGGACCTCCAGTATAATGTTGAATAAGAGTGATGATAAAGGGCATCCTTGTCTGGTTCCCATTCTGAAGGGAAATGCTTTCAAAGTCTTTCCATTTAGGATGATGTTGGCTGTTGGCTTTGTATGAATGCCCTTGATTATATCTAGGAATTTCACTTCTATTCCTATTTTGCTGAGAGTTTTTATCATGATGGGTGTTGGGACTTTGTCAAATGCCTTTTATGCATCAACTGATAAGATCATGTGGTTTTTGTCTTTTGTTTTATTTATGTGATGGATTACATTGATTGTTTTTCTGATGTTGAACCATTCCTGCATGACTGGTAAAAATCCCGTTTGATCAT
Organism: Trichechus manatus latirostris; assembly: GCF_000243295.1. Classification (NCBI taxonomy): domain Eukaryota; kingdom Metazoa; phylum Chordata; class Mammalia; order Sirenia; family Trichechidae; genus Trichechus; species Trichechus manatus. The sequence goes on along the minus strand of NW_004444027.1, from coordinate 10,206,839 downwards.
GGTGAATTATGTTTTTGATATGTTGCTGAATTCTACTGGCTACAATTTTGTGGAGGATTTTTTTGTCAATGTTCATGAGGGATATTGATCTGTAATTTTCTTTTTTTGTCGTGTCTTTACCTGGTTTTGGTATAGGGTTATGCTGGCTTCATAGAATGAGTTTGGGAGTATTTTATCCTTTTCTATGCTCTGAAATACCTTTAGTAGTAGTGGTGTTAACTCTTCTCTGAAAGTTTGGTAGAATTCTCCAGTGAAGCCATCCAGGCCAGGGCTTTAACTAAGACAGATGGTTGACACACCTTTTCAATCTCTTCTTTTGTTATAGGTTTATTTATTTGTTCTACCTCTGATTGTGTTAGTTTAGGTAGGTAGTGAGTTTTTAGGAATTTGTCCATTTTCAAATTTGTTAGAGTACAATTTTTCATAGTATTCTGTTATGATTCTTTTAATTTCAGTTGGGTGTGTTGTTATATCAACCATCTCATTTCTTATTTGCGTTATTTGCTTCCTCGCCTGTGTTTCTTTTGTCATTTTGGCCAATGGTTTATCGACTTTGTTGATCTTTTCAAAGAGCTAGCTTTTGGTCTTGTTAACTCTTTCAATTGTTTTTCTATTCTCTTTCATTTAATTCTGCTCTAATTCTTATTATTTCCTTTCTTTCTGATGCCTGAGGGCTTCTTTTGCTGTTCTCTTTCTACTCGTTCCAGTTGAAGGGTTAATGTTTTTTTTTTGGCCCTTTCTTCTTTTTGGATGTGTGCATTTATTGCTATAAACTGACCTCTGAGCATTGTTTTTGCATTGTCCCAAAGGTTTTTCTAGGATATGTTTTCATTGTTGTTTGTGTCTATGAATTTCTTTATTCCATCCTCAATTTCTTCTGTAACCCAGTAGTTTTTCAGCAAGGTGTTGTTCAGTTTCCATGTGTTTGATTTTTTTTTTCTTGCTTTTTCTGTTACTGATTTCTACTTTTATGGCTTTATGGTCAGAAAAGATGCTTTGTATTATTCCTTTGCTTTGGATTCTGTTAAGGCTTGCTTTATGGCCTAATATTTGGTCTATTCTGGAGTGTTCCATGTGCATTGGAAAATAAAGTGTACTTGGCTGCTGTTGGGTGGAGTGTTCGGTATATGCCCATGAGATCAAGTTGGTTGACTGTAGCATTTAGATCTTCCACGTTTTTAATGAGCTTCTTTCTGGATGTTCTGTCCTTCACTGAAAGTGGTGCGTGGAAGTCTCCTACTATTATTGTGGAGCTGTCTATCTCTCTTTTCAATGCTACTAGAGTTTGTTAGAGTTTGTTTTATGTATTTTGGAGCTCTGTCGTTGGGTGTGTAAATATTTATTATGGTTATGTCCTCCTGGTGTATTGATCCTTGAATCATTATATAGTGTTCTTCCTTATCCTTTGTGGTGGATTTTACTTTAAAGTCTGTTTTATCAGAGATTAATATTGCCATTCCTGCTCTTTTTTGAGTGTTGTTTGCTTGATATATTTTTTTCCATCCTTTGAGTTTCAGCTTGTTTGTGTCTTTAAGTCTAAGGTGTGTCTCTCGTAGGCAGCATATAGACAGATCATGTTTTTTCATCCAGTCTGCCACTCTCTCTTTATTGGTGCATGTAGTCCATTTACATTCAGTGCAATTATTGATAGGTATGAGTTTAGTGCTGTCATTTTGATGTCTTTTTTTGTGTGTTGTTGACATTTTCTTTGTTCCACTTAATTTTCTGTGCTGAATCATTTTTCTTTATGTATTTTCTTTTCCTCTTGTTCATTGTTGTTATTTTGTATTTGCTGAGTCTTTATGTTTTTCTTGTTTTTTGTTTTGATGTGTAGGATTATTAGTTTCCTTTGTGATTACCTTATCATTTACCCCTATTGTTCTAAATTTAAATCAGTCTTTTATTTCTTTATATTGCCTTGACTTCCTCTCCATATGAAAAATCTATGTCTACATTTTTTAGTCCCTCTTTTTTGTTTTAATGTTGTCATCTTTTACATATTGACATCTCCATTTCTCTATTTTCAGTGTTTTAGCTTTTATTTATTTTTGTGACTTCCCTATGTGTATTGATATGTGGTTGCTCTGTCCTGTGTTCTAGTCTCGGGTTGTTATCTGATGTTATTTATTTTCTAACCAGAGGACTCCCTTTAGTATTTCTTGTAATTTTGGTTTGTTTTTTGCAAATTCCCTAAACTTGTCTTTATCTGGAAATGCCCTAATTTCTCCATCATATTAGCTCGATATATAATGCTTGGCTGGCAATTTTTTTCCTTCAAGGCTTTACATATATCATCCCATTGCCTTCTTGCCTGCATGGTTTCTGCTGAGTAGTCTGAGCTTATTCTTATTGACTCTCCTTCGTAGATGACTTTTCATTTTTCCCTAGCCACTCTTAAAATTCTCTCTTTATCTGTGGTTTTGGCAAGTTTGATTGTAATATGTCTTGGTGACTTTCTTTTGGGATCTATCTTATGTGGGGTTCGATGAGCATCTTGGATAGATATCTTCTCATCTTTCATGATATCAGGGAAGTTTTCTGCCAACAAATCTTCAACAATTCTTTCTGTATTTTCTGTTATCTCCCTTGTTCTGGTACTCCAATCACTCGTAAGTTATTCCTCTTGATAGAGTCCCACATAATTCTCAGGGTTTCTTCACTTTTTAAAATTCTTTTTATGTGATTTTTCCTCAAATAAATTGGTGTCAAGTGCTTCATTTTCAGTCTCACTAATTCTGACTTCCATTACCTCAACTCTGCTCCTATGAATTTCTATTGAGTTTTCTAATTCTGAAATTTTATTGTTTATCTTCTGGATTTCCAATTGCTGTCTCTCTATGGATTCTTGCAGCCTGTTAAATTTGTCATTATGCTCTTCTCTAATCTTCTTAAGTTCCTCTATTGCTTTGTCTGTGTATTCCTTAGCTTGTTCTGCATTTTGTTTGATCTCCTTCCCTATCTCTTAAAGAGTTCTATATATTAATCTTTTGTATTCTGGCTCTGGTAATTCCAAGAAATTCTCTTCCTCTGGAAAATTTCTTGATTATTTTGGGAGCTTGCTGAAGCCATCATGGCCTGCCTCTTTATGTGATTTGGTATTCACTGTTGTCTCCGAGCCATCAGTAGGTTATTATATTTATTTATTTCATGTTTGCTTACTGTATCCTAGCTTCTTGTTTTGTTTTGATGTGCCAAAATAGGCTGCTGGTGTGAGCTAGTTTGATTATTGGCACCTTTGAGTTCTAACGTCCTGTCACCAGGTGGTTAGATCTGTTACTAAGTGTGTGAGCCCAGGAGTCCATTTGGTTTTCTTGTATGGATTCTGTGCAGGTGTCCAAGTAGTCAGCCACCAAGTGTGTGGTGCAGGCTCTCACCTACAGTCCTAGACATGCATGGGTGATTGGTGTAGGCACAGGTATCTGACTGCAGTAGCGGGTCATTTGCTGAGTAAGGCAGGTGGCTGACGGCTGCCCCTGAGTGTCTGGGAGGAAAGCGTGTCCCTGTTCCCTAGCGCGCGTAGGTGGGTGGGTTTTGCAGCTGGACTATGAGCACCCAGTGCTGTTGGCTGTAAGGACTGGGGGGCACCACTTATTCTTGGATCCCTGCTGCAAGTGGTTAGGTTGCGTGGGTAGAGCCACCAGTCCTCAGGCCCCTGATGTGGGCAGGTGAGGAATCTGTTTAATGGGCAGAGCAGTGTCAAATGTCACAACCCTGCCACTTCATGGCTGAAACAGCTTAAGTTAGACTTCAGGTATATACCCTGTTGTACTGTGGTAATGGGGGCCTATGCTGTTGAAATGGACCCACACAAGTCTATACAAGGGTGAAAGGCATTCAAAGTCCATAGACCCCTTATGCCTGTGCCTAGACAAAGGAGCTGTGCCTACCCTGAGTTCCTGGCTTAGGGGAGCTGACAGATTATTTTTTCCCTATTTGTTAATTTGTTCCCTCTCCAAGGCCAGGAGAATGGCTCAGGGCACGTGACGGGTCCTACTTCTGGCCCAGGGGACTTGGCAGTTGCTGAAGCCAGCCTGGGAACCGATGCAGAGCGGGGAGCAGGGAGGTAAATGGGAGAGAGGTTTTTCCCAAAGGGGATGCTTTTTGATCCACGTGGTAGGCCAGATGCAAATATTTAACTTTTGCCTGTTGAGCACTACTTTTCACTGGTATTGGATGCCCAAGTAGACTGTCTGCCCTTGGCCTCTCCCAATGTGGAAAATGCCTCCTGAGTGCCACTGCTTGCGACTCACCACCCACAAGATTTGGCCTGAAGGGCGCTGGCTGCCACTGGGTCAGGTCTGGCAATTCCTCACTGCTTCTGAACTGTCTCTCCCTCCCCCTGCCACTCAGTTCGAATCCTCAACTTTGCCTTTGATGTTCAGGGCTCCTAGATTGTCATATATAAACAATTCTCTTTTTTTGGGGGGTTTTTATTGTTAGAGGGACCACAGGAAGCATCTGACTGTGCCACCATCTTGGCCCCACCTCCTCATTTTTTTTTAAGCTGTAGAATCCCCTCTGCAAAGAAAATCTTATTTGAGGAAGCCCAACATAAGATGGAGAAGTACAGCTAGTAGAGTGAAAGGATAGCCCAAGAGGCCAGACAACACCCCCCCCACTCCACCCAACATTCCTCTCCACACACCCTGTGGACAAAGTCCAGTGCAGGTCCCATCTCCAACAACTAGAGGGTGCCACGAGCATAGCTGCAGAAGTGTTATACAAGACTCTATCAATAATGTGAATGTGGTCCAATCAATATCAGAAACTACACTCACCAGACTTAAAAGGTAGGGGGCAATGGAAACTAATTGCAGAAACAATCAGAGGTGGAAATTTTTAGCAACAGTAATTTTACCTTTCTTGTTTTGGTCTATACAACTCTAAGGTGAAGTTTTTGGAAAAGATGATTTCTAGCTCCCTACTTTTAGAATCATCAGACTTGGCACTACACTGTACCTCGCCTCATTTATGTATCTTTTTTTTTGAAAAAAATTTAAAATGTAGAATTCACAGTTGCTATAAAAATTCAAACACTACATAAAAATGCTATATGAAAAATGAAAGTCTCCAACATCACTATTATCTGCTCCCCAGAGACAATAGTAGTTAACAATTTTTCTATTTTCCCAGGCATTTTCTATTATATTAATTATAATGTTTATTTTTTGAAACTTTGAATATTACAGAAAAGTACAAAGAATAATGTAACAATCCCTTTTATTCTCCTTCACCATCTCCTATCTTATCTCTCTTCCCCCTTACCAAACGGCAACAACTATTTTAAATTTAGTGTATATCCTTTCAATTCATTCTTATACTTTTACATACATATATACATAGCTCTGAACAGTATAAGGATTGTTTGGTGTTTTTTTTTTTTAATTTACATGAATGTCCTCTCCCTGTACATGGTATTTACCAACTTTTTAAAAAATACGAAGTATTTCAGTCATAGAGAAAAATACATATATAATACTCTTGAACTCACCACGCAACTTTGTCAAATCTTAACATTTTACCGTATTTGCTTCAGATATTTTAAAGAAATAAAACATTGTGGATATTGTTGATTCCCTTGTATATCACATCATTCCATTCTCTTCCTTCCCTCAGCAGAAGTAACCACTATCCTGAATTTGATGTTTATGGTTCAGGTGAATGTTTTTTTCATTCTTGATATATATGTATATATTTAAATATATTATATATAATATTTTGCATGTTTTCAACTTCACAGAAATAATAACATACTATTTGTATCCTGTTAAGTTTTTTTTTAGTGTATTATTGTATTTCTGAGTTTTAGTTATGTTGACACATGTGGTTCTACTTTTAGTTGCTTTACAGTTTTCCATTATATTAATACATCACATTTTATTTATCACTTCCTTATTGATGTATATTCAGGTTGTTTTCAATTTTTGCTGTAAAAAGCAATGTTTCAACAGGCATCCTCATATATATCTCCTCGTACACGAGAAAAGTTTCTCTAGGATATCGTAGATGTATTTTAACCATGTACAAAACTATAATCATAAAACACTTACGTTTGTTTTGGTACTGTATAACACTGCATCAGTCAGCTTTTCCTAGGTTATACTATGGTAACAACCAACCACAAAATCTCAGTGACTTACTACATTAAAGATGTTTATTTGCTTGTTTGTTTGTTTTTTTCTGTTCATATTACATGTCAGAAACTAGTTGGCTGAAGTTCTGCTATACAGAGAGCGGTTGTGCCTTCAGCCTGGATACCTGAGGGAGGCAGGTGCAACCTCTATCTGTGTCATGACAACCTCGTGACAAGGGCAAAAAGTGATGGCAGAGCCACATAAAGACCCTTAAAGCCTCTTTTTAGAAGTTGCATAAGTGACTTCTATTCACATGTCATTGACCAAAGCAAGTCTCCTAGCTAAGCCTATGTCATTAGGTTGGGGGATATAACCCTGCCCCAGGAAGGGGCACCTGGAAGAATAGTACAATCTGTCCTGAACACAAGTGGGATCTTACCATACATACTCTCCTATAGCTTAGCTTCTTTGGGTAAGCATATATATTTGGACATTTTTCCATACAGTACACAGAATATTTCACTCTCTTAAGAGTGTTTATTAGTTTTACATTGTAAAGGTACATAACATTTACATTCTATTTCACAATTCCTGTAGTTGTTTAGCTGTACTTTGATATTTGAAAGCATCCAATGCTTAAATGCCAGTCTTTTTATACCTTGGCTTCCTATTTCTATAGTTTGTGTATTATTTATTACATTAGTTTTCTTTTCTTCTTTTTTTCCTTCTATCCTCAGAAATCTTTAGCAAACATTTACAAATGAAATCTAAATCAGATGAAGTAGAGCATCTCTGGACTAGGGCAGCACAACGCCCATCCCTCAGCCTCTCTCCTCCTCCCGCATGAAACACCTCAGCTGAATCCCAGGGGACCTGGAGCATCATTTGACGACGAAAGGTCTAGTAATTCAATCCTTCCTTTTACATATAACCTTCACGTAACTGACAGACATCTTAGGAAAAGTGCGAAGCTGTGACAAAAATAATCTTATAAAACAAATTCTGGAAGGATAGTAGTACTAACTCTTACATTAACACTGCTTATACCTTTGGACACCCTGGTGGTGTAGTGGTTAAGTACTATAGCTGCTAACCAAAAGGTTGGCAGTTCGAATCCACCAGATGCTCCTTGGAAACTCTACGGGGGCAGTTCTATTCTGTCCTATAGGGTCACTATGAGTCAGAATCGACTTGACGGCAACAAGTTTGGTTTTTTTTGGTTTATACCTTTGGGGAGAGAAATAGAATGGGGTGTTGGGGAGAGAAATAGAATGGGGTGTTGGAGAGAGATTTTTACAGTTTATGCTCTACTTTGCAGTCTCTCTTTTTAATCAATAATGTATTTATCTAGACAAAAAATAAAAATTAGGAACAAATGCATGTGCATTGAACAACAAAATCAATCAGACTTTGACCAATGTGACTCCTGTATGCTAACCCAGCTGGGGAGACTTCTTGTGGCAGAGCCTTCTAGAAAGAAACTCGTAGATAGCAGTAACTACAGTGTTACTTTCTTGTTGAACAAGAGTGAAAATATCAGAGGTGGAAAAATAAAGGAAAAAAAAGATAGGACTGAAGGTATAATCTGCCTCACATACAAACCCCTGAAATGGAAGGGTGTACATTACTCGGGGGGCTGACATATGAGAATAAAAATGAACTGTTCTAGGAAGTCAGGCCAACATGGGTCCCTCCGGCTTCAGCTTCTTTGTGGCCTTGGGAATGTCCTTGTAACCTGGGCTTCGACAAATGAACATTATAACTCCTATCCACGGGACAGTTATTGGGAATGAATAAAACAATGCTAGAGGAGAGCAGCTGGCACACCAAACGTGCTCAGAGTGTTTCCTGATCCTTATTGCCACCACTGAATGTTGCAACTTACCCCACAATTGCTCAGCTGGACATGGCCAAGCTAGACATGGCCAAGCTTCATCTTCTTCTTTGCTACTTATATCTCTGCCAGAGTGCTATTCTCGTGTGGGGGCGAGACAAAAGGACTAGCTCCTGATAGTAATACTGCAAATAATCATCCTTCACTTTTTTCTTTCACATTCTATTTCTAGTTTTGACAGCATTATTAAAACATCTCCCCCCATACAGGTATCATTGTTTGTGGTGATGGGAAATTTGGCACCGATTATGGTTGATGGTTGCACAACATGATTAATGTAAGTGATATCACTAAATTGTACACCTGAAAATGTTGAACTGGCAAATACTGTGTATACTTTTACAACAATTAAACAAAGTTTCCCCACAAATATTTACTCTGACTGTCACAGATGGTCAGACGTAGAAGGACCCATTGATATGAGGCATTAGATTCCAGTTTATTCATTTTTTTAAAAAAATTTTATTGTTGTTTTATATATATATGGAACCTGGTAGCATAGTGGTTAAAAGAATTCAGGCTGCTAACCAAAAGGTCAGCAGTTCAAATCTACCAGCTGCTCCTTGGAAACCATATGGGGCAGCTTTACTCTGTCCTATAGGTCACTATGAGTTGTAATCAACTCAACGGCAACGGGTTTGGTTTTGGTTTATATATATATATAAATTTGGTATATATAAACATACATATATAAAACAAAACATTTGCCATCTTAATCATTTTTATGGGTACAATTTAGTGACGTTAATCACATTCACCATGTTGTGCAACCATCACCATTACCCATTTCCAAATTTTTTCATCACCCTTAATGGAAGTTCAGTACCTTGAGCAATACCTCATTTTCCCTCCCCTTTAGCCCCTGATAACCACTAATAAACTTTGGTCTCTATGCATTTGTCTATTCTGGATATTTCATATAAGTAAAATCAATATTTGTCCTTTTGTGTCTGACTTATTTCACTCAGCATAATATTTTAAAGGTTCATCCATGTTGAAGCATGTATCAGAACTTCCTCTTTATGGCTGAATAATATTCCATTGCATATATATACCACATTTTGTTTATGCACTCATCTGTTGATGAACATTTGGGTTGTTTCCATCTTTTGGCTATTGTAAATACTGCTGAAATGAACATTGGTATACAAGCATCTGTTTGAGCTCCTGCTTTCATTTCCTTTGGGCATATATATAGAAGTGGAATTGCTGGGGGTCATATAGTAACTCTATGTTTAACTTTTTTAGGAACTGCCACAGTTTTCCAAAGCAGCTGCACAATTTTACAATTCCCCAGCAATGAATGATGGTGAATTCATTCATTTTTATAAAGGAATCTAAAGAGTAGAGAAGCCCACATGAATGATGCAGTTGTCAACAATGCTCCTTAATATATGTTCTCATTATTTCCTCTAAGATGGACACCAAGTACATATCACTCCTCCAGTAGAGATAAAGGCACAAAGAAACTTGGATCCTGATTCAAGCCCATAAAACCAGTCAGTGGTAGGAACACTCAAGAAGGCACATATAATGGGTTATCTAGAAAAAATCAACAAAAACTAATAATTAACTCCTCCTCTCTTCACATCCCTTTCCAGCAGCCACCACGGGTCAGGTTCATTTCCTGGGAGGAATTCACAATGCAGTCCACTCATCCCTTGCTTTTCAGCAAATACAATTAAGCACAATGATAATGTTAACCATCAGTGATGTTTGATTCAGACCCTAGAAGAGACTATCTGAAATGATTCAGTGTGGAAGAGGTTTTCACTTATTCCCAGAGATTGCCAGAGACCCTCTCTGCCTTTCTTAGAATACATCCCTCACAGTTGCACTACACAATTCTCCCTTTCTGTGTTTTTTTTCCCTTTTGTTCAAATTTGATTGGAGATGCCAGTCCCAACTCCCTTAAAAGGACTTTTAAAACATTCTACAGCAATGCCAAAAGTCAATCTTCAGGCATCTACAACCCCAATCAGCCTCTGCTTACATAAATGTGTCAGCCTTGTGTAGAAGGAATTATAGACAGTATGTTGTGTATGCCCTAAATGTAGATTAATACTGAGAAAGAAAGCAAATTCCAAATAATACAAAACCCTCACTTAATTCAACTTGGCAGCCTCCTGCCCAACCTAACCCTTTATTAGTGGAACCAAAAAGATCCTATTTTCAATAATATCTCCTTTAACGATAATAAACCAAAAAAACTAAACCCATTACCGTCGAGTCAATTCTGACTCATAGTGACCCTATGGAACAGAGTAGAACTGCCCCATAGGGTTTCCAAGGAGCAGCTGGTGGATTCGAACTGCCAACCTTTTAGTTAGCAGCCGAGCTCTTAACTACTGCACCACTAGGGCTCATGGCTAGCATTTATCAATGAGTGACTAATGGCTAATGTTTATGGATACCTATTATATGCCAAGAACTATGTTTTAAGAACATTATTTCTTAGAACTCACAATAACCCTATGAAGTACCTTCTATTCCAATTTTATGGATGTGAAAACTGGGGGGCATTGTAAGGGTACAGCTAGAATTTTAAGTCAGGTTTCTGACTCTAGACACTGCTCCCTTAGCTACAGTACTCTACTGCCTCTCCTTTATCAGCTGCCAAATTAATAAAATGTTGGAGGTCTGTCTTAGATTCTTAGTGGTGCTATAACAGAAATACTACAAGTAGGTGGTCTTAGTTAACAGAAATTTATTTTCTCACAGTTTAGGAGGCTAGAAATCTGAATTCAGGACACTGGCTCTAGGGGTAGGCTCTCTCTCTATTGGCTCTGGGGAAAGGTCCTTGTCTCTCTTCAGCTTCTGTTCCTCGGTTCCTTGGTGATCTTCATGTGATGTGGCATCTCTCTTCCCCTGTGCTTCCTTGTTTCTGTGCCTAATCTGGTCTTTTATATCTCAGAAGTGACTGGTTTAAGACATACCTTACATTGATATGGCCTTATTAACATAACAAATAAAACTTTATTTCCAAATGAGATTGTATCCAGAGGTATACCAAACCAAAACCGATAAATAAACCCATCGCCATCGAGTCGATTCCAACTCATAGTGACTGGATAGGACAGAACAGAACTGCCCTATAGGAATCCAAGAAGTGGCTGGTGGATTCAAACTGTTGACCTTTCGGTTAGCAGCCTGAGCTCTTAACCACTGTGCCACCAGGGCTCCATCTAGAAGTATAGGGGTTAGGATTTACAACACATATTTTTGAGGGACACAATTTAATCCATAACAAGGTCCCATCAGGAATAAAAACAAAAGTCCTGAAAACAAAGGAAAAAAGTCTGCAGATGGGCCCTACTTTACCATAAGCAGCTGATTATATCATCATTTTGACCATCTCACCTCTTCCCAGCACAGTTCTGGCCCTCTACTTCCTTCTCCCATCACTGCCCTTTCTCCTTTGTCCTGGTGGCTATTATTAATGTCATTCCTGGAGATGCGTTTATACAGGGCAGGAAACTTAATATCAACATTCCCCAAAGGAAAGTGTCTTGTCACATCTGTAAAGCACTTCAGGCAAGGAGAGAATATCCTCCAAAATCAACAGGCACTTACATGCTTTAAACAGTCTGATGGGAGAGTTTGTTTCTACCAAGAATCTGAGTTCTTAACATCGTTTGTTATGATGACACTGAGAGGCAGTTACTGGTATATACAAAACGCTCCCCTGTGCCTCAAGTGACTCTCCAAGAAGGGTCTCAGGTGGGTTGTAGTGAGGAATCTACTGAAAGTAAGGAGAAGGGAAAATAGAATGGATTTAGGAATTAAATTAGGGAGAAAGGGCAAACTTAATGAGAGTCAATTCCAGAAGTCTCTATAAACTGGCAGGAAAAGATTGTAACAGATCTGGTTCAGGAGCCAGAAAACTGACAGGACTGGAGGGCTTTAGGAGGCCCAAGGCGGCACTGTCAGGGCCCAGCGGAGCACCATGGGATCAAGGAATGAGCCCAGCTGGTTTTTCACAAGGTACAATACGGAGGGATAACTAGCCATTTTTTTCAGCTTCCTCTCCTGGCTCCTTTTTGCCAGCATCTCTGGTGCCTGCCCTGTCATCCCATTAGAAGCTCTGCAGAGTTCCTCCTCAGCCTCCTTTGCACTCTCCCCACTGCCCTGGAGGATTCTCTTCTGTTCTTAAGGCTTCAACATGAGGCAATGATCCCCACATCTATACCAGAACAGGGCCCTCAGACTCCAACACATTACCACCTGCTTCCTGGACATCTCTACCTTGATATCTCTCCCACATGCCTCAGACCCACCCTGTCCAAGGCATTGGGTTGGTCCCACCTCTAGGTGCCCTGTTTCTTTGTTTTTACTTCTGAGAGGACACCGATAGTTTTCTATGCTCTTCTTTCACTTCCTGGCCTTCTAGATTTTGGCCACCTTTGCATGATTCTTACACTCCCCAATTTCCTCTCCTCTCTTCTCCCTTCTCCTCTCTCAGGATCCCTCCCCCTATAAAATTGGTCATGGATCAGAACATGCTCATCCTTACTTCTGTCTCTCAGCTCCTTTTATACATCCACTCCTCCCTGCCAAACTGCAGGTATGAACGTGTGAGCCAAATGGTCGTTTACTTTAAGATGAATTCCAGACTTTGCTTATCTTCTCAGTTAATGAACATTTATTTGTGTTGCTGAGGTTGTCTGATGTTGAGACGATCCTGATTTATGGCGACCCCATATGTGTCAGAGTAAAACTGTGCTCCACAGGGTTTTCAACGCCTGATTTTTTGGAAGTAGTATCACCAGGCCTTTCTTCTGGGGTGACTCTGGCTGGACTTGAACTGCCAACCTTTCAGTTAGTGGCCAAGCACATTAACCGTGTAATTGTATCACAGACCCAAAAATGAATAAGGCATAATTCTTGCCCTGGAAAACCTTTGAGTCCAGTGGAACTATAATCCAAATAAAAGTATAACACCATAAGATACAGTGAGAGCACAGGCCAGGTACTGAGTAACTGGAATTCTGCCTGGAGACATGCCAAAAGGCTGCCAGCAGAGACATGTTCACAGAGATCCATAAGAGCATCCCATCTCAATCCCAACTTTCATGCATTCATGATAAGATCAGTCCACCTTCTGCCACCCTCTCTGCTACCAAGAGGCAAAGTGAACTTGAATTCTTTGATTCTTCCTCTGTTTGCTTCCATCTCTTCCTTCCATAGTCAGGCAAAAAACAACAAGAGACAAAAGTTGTCTGCATAAGAAGCCATTATGGAATTATCAAGGTAGAAAAAAAAAAAGGAGAGCACGAGAGAGGCCATCAGGTGCCAGATGGATTGCAAAGGGGCTGAATAATAATGGCTAATGAATAATTATGGCTAACATCACCAAGTACTTACCTTGTGCCAGGGCTCCAGCTTCCATGCTCTTAACCACCATGACAAACCTGTCCCCCTAGAGTCAAGAACTAGGCTCAGAAGTCCCAATTACCTTAGCCTTCTCAACAAAGATCGAGGCTCAATTACCTAAACAGTAATACCAAAGGGCTCCACAATAGAAATACAATAGAATTTGCTCTTTTCACAGTAGGAAAACTGTCAAATAAGAGCCTACCAGTTCTTTTAAGTTCTCCTCCTTATAAGTACCATTTATTTCCTAGGCTGTCCCGTCAGTGGGGAAGGCTGACAGGCAGAAGGGGGAAGTGATTAACCTCTGGTTAACCAGATTCCTCAGCCCTTGGGCAATGGAAGAGGCTTAACTGGGAATGTGGGGTAAGCCTTTTTTTTTTTTTTTTGGTAACTTCAACAACCTACTGAAAACTTAGTCAACTCCTTACTCAAAAGTTACTCCAGGCTTTTTCAATCAAACAAAGGTACTGGGGGAAAAAAATAGGTATGAGTTCCTAATGGGGAGGTAGAATCCCACATAAGTGAAGAATCTATATTGGCCTGGGTCACATGACCAGTCAGCAATGTAAGTCTCAAATCTAGGATTCCTGCCTTGATTCAGTGTTCCATTTACTATAGCATGTCTCCCCTTCCCTCCCTCACCCCCAGGAGTGATCAGCTAAGCAAGAGGGCTACACAGTGGGAAGAGTGATTCCTTCCATGATAACATCAAAGGATAGCCCAGAATCCAAAGGAAATGAAGCAAACTCTAATACCACCTCTGGGCAAGCAACTTCAGGATTACTCACTCCCTAGCTCCTATAAATTGCGGATATGTAAGGCACATATAAATTGTTTTACATATGCCTCCCACAGCCCTTTCTTCCCAAAACCAGGGCTATAGAGGCTCAAGAAAAAGATAATGACCAATTTCATCACCATCCTCCCTCCTTGTCTTTTCTTTCATTTCCTCTGCCATCACTTACTCCCTCTCAAGGCTAGATGATTCTCTAGCAGCCTCTGCACTGAACTCCCTGCCTTCAGTCTTCATATCAGCAATCCAGCTAACACACCACACACACACATCTCTGTGTATATTTATTCCCAATTTACTGATTCAGTTACGTTTTCCCTGTATTCACAAAGACCCATACTCCTTGCCTGATTTTCAAGGTCCTTCATATTGGCTCCAATTGTGTCAACCTCGCCACCCCTAAGGGGATCTCAGTTGCTGGAGAGGTGGAGAGAGGCCTGAGATATGAGTGGCCAAGAGAGTGGAGCGTATGCATCAGGGGGAGAAGCAGAGGGAGCCAGTCATGGGCAACCCAGTTCAGGCAACTGAAGAGGGGCCCAAAGCCAAGAAGTAGAAATATAGGCATAAAACCAAAGTCAAAAGGCAAGGAATGACTGAAACAAGCAAACAAAACTGGTTTTGGGAATCATATTGTTGGTGAAAATGTTGACATTGTTATTCTGAGACTTTGTGGGTATTGTGGCATAAAGCAAATAAGGAATTATGTTGGAGTTGTTGAGAAACAAGATTTTTGGTGTGAATGAAAGGATTAGTATATGCATGAAAATGAATAAAAGCCTCTTAGTCCTAAATTTAAATTGGAAGTATTGGTATGAACACATGATGTATCTTTTTTTTGGGGGGGTGGGGGGGCAGAGAGTAGAAAATTTCCCAACTATGTATACTGAATGACTAACCCAATAGCAATAAGCACAACTAACAGAGTTAGTTTCTTGGTACTAACAGTACCAGGAAAGTAGTCTTCAAATACCATTCCCCACTAAAGGGAGCCAGAGCTTCTTGGAGAAATGGCCAAATCCAGGTGTGGGAGGAGAAAATGCATAAGAGCCTGGAACATTTTGTAGTATAGAAGCTATTAAATTACTAAGACTTTGTCAAAAGAATTCAGGAGCCAACGTGAACACATCCCCACTGGTAAAGAATAGGGACAACCTAAGAGTCAATTAGGGTAACAACTAAAATGGATTAACACACTTCATATATGTTTTAATCCATGTGTTCTTAATGATACTAAAAAAAAATCATTTCACTGGTTATCTTTGAAGAATGCTAGGGAACTAATTCATTACTTTGAACACTGGAAAGGAAAGAGAAAGAAGCAAGCACTTATCTTGCTTTTCCTATGCCAACTATACCTTAGGGTAACCAAATATTTAATAAGCTGAATTTTTTAATAGAAGTATTACAGCTAATAAATGAAGAAAGAAAGATAGCATTAGAATATCACCATTTTGCAGCCCCCTGGTGGTGCAGTAGTTAAGAGCTTGGCTGTTAACCCAAAGGTTGGCAGTTTGAAGCCACCAGCTATTCCTTGGAAACCCTATGGGGCAGTTCTACTCTGTCCTATAAGGTCACTATGAGTCAGAATCCACTCGATGATAACTGGTTTGGAATGAAATAATGGAGCCCTGGTGGCACATTGGTTAAGAGCTCAGCTATTAACCAAAAGACCAACAGTTCAAATCTACTCGCCCCTTCTTGGAAACCCTATGGGGCAGTTCTACTCTGTTCTATCGGGTAGCTATGAGTTGGAATAGACTAGACAGCAAAGGGGGTGGGTTTTTTTGGTTTAATGAAAGAGTGAAGGAGCACTGGTGGTGCAGTGGTTAAGTGTTTGGCTGCTAACCGAAAGGTTGGCAGTTCAAATCCACCAATTGCTTTGCAGAAGAAAGATGTGGTAGTCTGCTTGCATAAAGATTACAGCCTTGGAAACTCTATGGGGGCAGTTCTACTCTGTCCTATAGGGTGGCTATGAATCAGAATTGGCTCGAAGGCAATGGGTTTTTGGAATGAAATAATGATCTAGGCAATGACCATCAATGGCCACTACCATCACAGGCCTGAATCTGACCATACATATTTTTTGATCATAGATTTATATGAAAAACAGCAGAGGAACATGTTAATTATCATAAAGGGAATGTAATAATTTTTAAAAATCCAGCCTATAGGAAACTCTACAGGAAAAACAAACATTTTTTCAGCAAATATATTGCAAGAAAAAGAAAAAAAGGTGGAAGAGGAACTTATAGATTAAAACAAACTTAGGAGAGATAGTGTGGATCAACCGAGGCAATGTATGGACCTTATTTAGATTCTGATTTGAACAAACTATTAAGAATTTAGATAAGCAGAGACATTTGAACACTAGCTAAATATTTAATATTAAGAAGTGATAGTTGATTTGTTTCAAGATAATAATGGCACTGGGGCTATGTTCTTAAAAAGAGTCCTTATATCTTTTAGAGATACCTACAGAAGTATTTACAAATGAAATGATATGTTGTCTTGAATTTTGTTCAAAATAACCTGGTATGGGGGGAAGATATGGCTGGCCACGAGTTGATATTTATTGAAGGTGAATGATGGATATTCTACTCCCTACTTTTGCATATGTCTGAAATTTTTCATAATGAAAGAACGTCTTTAAAAGGCAAGAATGGAACTGAAAGAGAAAGAATGATGGCTCAAAATGAAAAAGGTCTAAAATGAGTGAGAAAGGCAGATCAACACTGAGTCCTTTATCTTCCCTTCTGATCTGGTTAATCCATCCTATAATAGGGTCTAGTGATGCACGTCTGCATAAACAATATTTTTACCCCATAATTATATGTATTCATATTCAAGGCCACTCCTGGAAGCTACCTCAACTTCAGACAAATGACAAGAGGGCAGAATTACAAAAAGGCTTGGCCTCCAGGGTCAGAGTCCATAACCAGCCTCTTCCTTCCCAGGGCAGGGCTCCAGGTCTGGGGACTAGAACTTGGCCAGCATTTTTGTCCCCTCTTCCCCCCTTACCCTGGACACAAACTACACGGTGACCCCTACTGCTAAAGCGCATACACATAATATATGCTTATAGTGTGCCACTTCATTTCAATCACAGAGTTCCTTCTCTAATTGAGAATGGGTACAGAAACACAGTAAGAAGACAGTCATCCACACTGCATGGGTGAGGCAAAAACCAACCAACCAAAAAACTAAGCCAGTATTTTTAGCCTGTCTACACTATAACCAAAGTGATATACCTAAAATGCTATTCTAATCCTGCCCACTCCACTGCTCTACCTTCAGGTTTTCTACTGTAAAGGTAAAGTCTGCGCTCTTTAGCATGCCTCTGTTCTTGCTTTCCAGCCTTTCATCCTCCCCCTCCAGGCTGCAGAATAGCCATGCTGCTTCCTCAGCCTGTAATGTCCTTCCCCCTATGCAGTGAACTCCTAATCATCCTTTAGGTCTCAACATAGGAGTCCCCTTCTCCAGGAAGCCTGGCCTGAACTTCTGCTAAGGCAAGTTTAGGTGTCCTAAAGCCTCCCATGGAACACAGATTTACCCCCATTATAACTCTTAATACATTGTACTGAGATTCCACATTCATTTTTATCTTCCCTACCAGACTGTAAACTTATTGGTTGCAGAGACCGTCTTGCTCTTTTTTCCTTTAAATCTACAAAGCATAATATGTGCCTGGCTCACAGGGAATGGGCAAAAATATTGTTGGTTGGTTGACTGATGAAGCAAACCATGTGGCTGGTACTGGTGTTAGTAGCGGCTCTACTATCTATATATCTTCTTGGATTCCTAGAACCTCAGACACTGAATAGGTTTATTTCTAACAGAAAAGCCAAAGCAAAGACATAAACAGACCAACTTCGGTGGTAAGCTGTCACTTAACTCATGGTTTCCCAAAGTTATTTCACATTTTAGTAGTTAAGTATTTTAATATGTATTAGAAAAAATAAAATTAGCCCACTGTGATGGTTAAAGTTGTGTTGTCAACTTGGCTGGGCCATGATTCACAGTGGTTTGGCAGTTATGTAGTGATGTAGTTTGACACTTATGTAATGATGTAGTTTGACAGTTATGTAATGATGTAATTTGGCCGGTTATGTAGTGATGTAGTCATCCCCCATGATGTGATCTGATGTGATTAGCCAATCAGTTGTAAGGAGAGTTTCCTCAGGGGTGTGGCCTGCATCCAATACATATATGGACATTCTGGCAAAGCTTGCTTGCTTGCTCTGGATCCTGCATCTGGCTCATCATCATCTGACATCTAGTTCTTAGGATTTGAGCCAGCTGCCTTCCGTATTGCCTGCCAATCTTGGGATTCATCAGCTTCTGCAGCCCATGAGCCAGTGGCCTGCCATCTGACCTGCCGAGCTTGGGTTTGTCAGCCTCTACAGCTGTATGAGTCAGGAGAAGCCTCCAGCCTGACACCTGATCCATGGACTTGGGACCTGCCAGCCTCTACAACCGTGTGAGCCATTTCCTTGAGATAAATCTCTCTCTCTCTCTATGTGTATATACATACATACATACATATATATATATATACACATCTACTTACACATATATACATACACACATACATACATATGTGCTTTACTGGTTTGCTTCTCTAGAGAACCCAGCCTAAGACACCACCCAAACCCAAGATTTCAGACACCGTTGCTTAGAATGAGGCAGGTAGCCATCACAACCTACTTTATACAATGATGAATTTGAGTTTGATGCCCAGGCAAGTCTATGAATGTTCAATGTTAACATGGTAGCTAAGGTTATCAAGAAAGACAAAGCCAACATGAACTATTATTATGTGGGATACCATGAGCTCTAGATTTTAAATATTCCCAAAGGGCCCTGGAGTACCTATCTCACCATTTCTGAGACTGGCCTGATTTCTTAACCTTACAAATGTAGATACTCAAATTAAGACGGGCATAGTTAGCTGCCCAAAGTCAAACAGGAGGTAGTTTAAAGCATGAGACAGGTGTTAGGGGTCTTAAGTGCCAGACTGATATGCTTCACCTCCCTATGTGGCCACCAGACTCTTGGGTCTCTTCTTCTAAAAAGTAGGTTGAAAGCTACTGCTTACATTTTGTCTCACAAACCAAAAAATCCTACAACCAGCCACCTCACTTCGAGAGGCACCATTTTAAAACCTATAAATATGCTCTAGTTTTAAATTGGCTGTAAATAATAGGCTATAAAGCTGAAAAGATGTTTTTACACACAACTCCCCATTTCCTAGGCTATTTACTATTGACAGGTCTTTCAGTCATTTCCTATCTGTGCTCACTTTAAGAAATCAGTCTTCAGGAGCCAGTCGGGGTCACTAATATTACAAAAAAATTTGTGAATACTGAAGTAGATTTTAAACAGTAACTTTTATAACTATGTAAAAAATTTAGATATACAAATGTCTGTATATGTATGGTAACTAAAACATCAAGGATTGATGACAAACTGTTTATCTTTGGATGGTAAGATGAACAGTTATTTGAGTATTGGTTTATCTGAGTTTTTTAATTTTTCCATCTTAAACATACAAGTTTAATATAAGAAGAATTACAGTTTTACAAATACCATTCTTAAAAAAATTATTTGTTTTTCTGAAACCATCTTTGACCTGGAAAACATTATTTTTCCCAAATAAACAGTATTTTCCTATTAACTCTGCACTCCATGGGAACCACATTCTTTATTTAGGGTCAAGTTAAGTTCTATCTATATGTTAGGGAAAGGTTTTATTTGTTATTTGTTTTTCCCCTGTCTACTCAATTTTGAGGGGTAACTTGTATTATTGCCTCTCTTTACCTGGTGTGATTTATGATCTTGGAAGTCAGGTCATTCTTTGCTAGGTCGAAGGAAAAGAACAAACAAGGCTTCCCCCACCTAATACCAGATAAAATATCTGAAAAGGTCACTGCAGACCTTGACAGAAATACATACAATTTCAACTCAATCTGATAAAACAACAACTAGAAACTTTTATCAGAAGAAAATGTAACTTGCCATTTCCCAGCTCAATTGATTGAACTTCTTTTTATCTGAAATGACAGACATTATAAGATAGGAAAAGCTGCAGATAAGAAACCAAACAGAATAGTCTTGAATCAGATCAGATTGTCTGCCCCTGGTTCAAACTCCCACACCTGCTCTGAACGGGTCAATAAGAGCCTCTTGGCATGGTCCCTGAGGGGTTTTGAAACATTGCAAAAGTGGTGAACTTTGAGACTTCAGCATTTATTCTGCGATTATAATTAACCTACTCACCAGTTGCTATCGATCTATTCTGAATGGAGGTGATAAAATTTGACTGGATTTCTAGAGGTAGAAATGGAGATTTAATCTGGGGGAAAAAGATTAAAAAAATAATTTAAGGACTGAATTCAGTTTTAAGAAGCAAAACTGCACCTGTGGTTGGGGCGGTGTCCCCAAAGCCCATGGTTTAATAATCCTAATTAATTATTAGTTATTAAAGAATTAATAATCCTCAAATTTCCCACCAAATTCTGGTGGCTATTCCTCGATTTTCTCATCCTCCAAAATAAAGTATATTTGTGACCATTCAACACTGAGTGAAAGAGCCTCACATTCTACTTGCAGGGGTTTTTCAGTGATTTTAAACTATGGAGTGGCTTACCTGTCTGGGTTTTACTTCTTCTCCTTTGGGTGAAAAAAGGATATTTAAAAACTTCAAGTAAAATTTTGGGCTCCTGCAAAATGTGGAAGGCCAGAAAACCAAATTCCTTTCATTCAAATAAGAAGCTTGAATATCGTTGCTCAATTCTGATTACAGAGCGGTAATAGATAAAACCACAGGCCACCTGCCAGAAACAAGGAAGCTTGCACTGACAGGCTTCTGTGTTCAGCTCTGACTAATTCCATGCGGCTCTTCTTACCTGAGGTTCTACTCATTGTCTTGACACATGCCTCTATTTTCATCTTTATTAAAATCATAATTCTTGGGCTTCCCTGCCCCCCCCCCCGCCCCTTCTACTTCTACCACAAATACATTTGAAATCTTCAGAGGAGGAAATACAGAGAAGATGGTTATAGATTTCTTCTAGGAAAGTGATTTTTGAGAGAGCCATATGGTTTTGCTCTTATGCAGCCAATAGTCCCCTCAGAGTTAAGAGAATCCTGTAGTTTGGAAGATTTGAATTCTGAGCAATCTCTATTTAATGCTCTGCACAACAGAATTGGGAAAGTGAAAAGAAAGTTTGTGCAAGGTAGGCATTCCTAACATTGCATTCTGCAACTGCAAGTTTTGCTGTATCAGAATGAGATTGAAGGTTATTCAGGAAGACATCACAGCTGGAAAGACAATTGTGGGAAGCAGGTAATGGAAGAGAAGCTATATTAGGTGAGGGAGCTGGTGGAGAAACAAGTAATAGACAATCCTAAGAACTGATGGAGCCCTTCACCAACCTATCTTCTGAAGGGCTAAGCGCCCTAATCTCAAATTTGTGCAAATGGGGAAAAGTTTGATCCTTGAAGTTGAATTTACCTGGGATCTAAGCCAGAGCTGTTGTTTTCTACCTGTGAGAACCTGGGCAAATTACTTAATCTTTCTAAGCATCAGTTTCCTCTCCTACAAAACAGAGATGGGCACCTGACAATTTCCTCATTGACCCTTGATATAGTATTCAACTTATTATTCACAAAGGGATGTCATCCAAGATATAGGTCACTACCCCCAAAAGGTTGTTAGCTAGTTTCCAAACATTAAGATACCAACATTTGTAAATTTATTTTTTATAGATTAAAACAGATTAGAGGCTATTTCTATTATAATCTCACTAGTCTACTTTCTTTAGAAGGAGACAAAGGAGTAGCTCTATAGATAGCCAATAAAATATTTTAAAATCCATTTTTATAGATTATGTTACATGAAGCCATGTCATTGTCCATCAAAGGTCAGTATAATAGAGTGATACCCATTCCCAAGCCTTGAGAGAGTCTTATCACTTGGTTCTGCAGGATGTATAGACCAAAGAAGACACCAAAAGACAAGTACTTTCAGATATAAAAAAAAAACAAACAAAAAACCCTTTGCCATCAAGTCGATTCTGACTCACAGTGACTCTATGGGACAGAGTAGAACTGCCCCGTAAG
Organism: Trichechus manatus latirostris; assembly: GCF_000243295.1. NCBI lineage: Eukaryota > Metazoa > Chordata > Mammalia > Sirenia > Trichechidae > Trichechus > Trichechus manatus. The sequence continues at coordinate 10,184,584 of NW_004444027.1, read as the reverse complement.
GTTTCCAAGGCTGTACTCTTTATGGAAGGAGATTGCCACATGTTTCTTCCATGGTGTGTCTGGTGGGTTTGAACCACCAAGCTTTCTGTTAGCAGCTGAAAGCTTAACCACTGCACCACTGGGACTCCTCTCAGATGTCAAAAACCAAAGCAAAACCAAACCCGTTACTGTCAAGTTGATTCAGACTCATAGTCATGGTGCCACTATAGAACAGAACAGAACTGCCCCATAGGGTTTCCAAGGAGCAGCTAGTGGATTTGTACTGCTGACCTTTTAACCTCTGCGCCATCAGATGTCAAAAGGGCCCCTTTAAGTTCTTAAAGCAGCAGCCTCTGCTTGCAAGAATCACCCTCTTCTAGAGCAAGGCAGTGGAAAAACCATGGTTCTTTCCTCTTTCTTTTGCAAATAGAAGCACCATCCTTTGCAACCCAGCTTCAAGTCTAAATTCAGTACCTCTCAACTGGCTAAAAAGAACAGGCTTAAAAGAATCACCTGGAGCCTTAGGTGGTACAAATGGTTAAGTGCTGACTGCTAGGTAAAAGGCTGGCACTTTGAACCCACCCAGAGGTGCCTGGGAAGACAGGCTTGGTGATCTGCTTCTGAAAGGTCACAGCATTGAAAACCCTAAGGAGTACCGGCAGAATCAACTGTATAGCAACTAACAACAACAACAAAAGAATCGCCTTGCTTGGAAGAAGGTTAATTATTCTTCATATAGAATCCCATCACTGACTTAGGTTAGTGGTTTTCCATCTGGTTCCAGCCCCCAAATAACCTGAGGGATAACTGCCCACCAGTAAAAGTCACTGAAGGTCGCTGAATATAAGGTATGGAGGAGAGGATGTATGTACAAGGGGATCTTAGGAAGCCACATCACTGTGCGGTGAGGGCGTCTGTGTAGTTTGAAAGTCTGACAATTGCTTACTTAGATCTGTTACCAGTGGGCATTATTGAAGCTAGGATAAGTACCCCCCTTCACCACACCCATCAGTAAAGCAATCTCCTATTGGCTAAGCAACAATCAAAAGCCAAATTCAATAAACCATTTATGTTTTAAAGCACTTCTTCTGTGCATTCATAAACAATAAATACAAAATTCTTTAAAAAAAAAAAAAGGGAGGAGAGTTCTGGCAAAATGGCGCTCTAGGCAGAAGCACCACGCCGTCCCTCCACAGCAAAGATCCGAAAAACTAAGCCAAACAGAGAATACAAGAATCCTGAAACCCTAAAACATCAAATGAAGAGATAAAGATCTCACCCAAGCACCAAATGGAGTGAGAAAACTGACAGAGAACGGAGAGCGAGGAGAGATTCATGCAGAGGACCCCAACCAGCTGACAAAGTGCGGATCCACCAACTTGGACTCCTGTCGGAGACCAGCAAACGGGGGTATGAGAAAGCAGCCTCACGGAGCATCCAGCGGGAGACAAAACAACTGGTAATTTGCGGTGTGCAAATTTCCCACCCCCCACCCCTCTTCGCCCCAGCTAGGCCGCTTCCGCTTCCCACGGCCACGGTCTCTTGACCGGGAAGTGCCGGCTGCTTGGATTCCACACACCCAAGCGGGCGGCTCTCTGCGTGCCATTTGTTGGCTGCTAGTGTTGCTTTCTTTTTCTGCTTCTTTTGATTTCTCACTTACCTCTTGCCACCTCCTCCTCCTTTCACTCAAGTGCCTGGCTCCATGCGCCACCTTTGCTTCTTCCTGAGGGGCTGCCTAGCGCCGGCAATTTGTGATATACGCTTTCCCACTCTCTACCCTTCTTCACCCACACTCGGCCTCCTCTGCTTCCCACGGACACAGTCTCTTGTCCAGAAACACCAGCCTGCACTAGCTGGCTCTCTGAGTGCCATTTGTTGGCTGCTGGTGTTGCTTTTATTTTTCTGCTTCTTTTGATTTCTTGCTTGCCTCTAGCCACCTCCCCCTTTCGCTCCAGTGCCTGGCTCCGTGTGCCATCTTTGCTTCTTCCTGAGGGGCTGCAGAGCTCCATTCGAGTGTGGAGCTGCTTCCCAGTCCGTGGTGGGATCCCAGGGCTTTTGTTCGTTTGTTCATTTTAAATTGTTTGTCTGTTTTCCTTTCCTTTTCTTGAGTTGGGAGCCCTTTCTGGCCAGGTGGAGCTGCGTGGCAAGGAACTCCCCTTCAGCTTCCACAGACGTGCAGAGGGATCCCTGAGAGCATTCTTTTTTTGTTGTTGTTGTTTTTTTTTCTGTTTTCTTGGGGGGCCTTTCTTGTTCTTTTTTTTT
>NW_004444027.1:10152670-10175319 GCF_000243295.1 Trichechus manatus latirostris | reverse complement strand
GGGTTAATATGTTGTGGGGTTGTTAACCAATGTCATAAAACAATATGTGTACTACTGTTTCATGAGAAACTATTTGTTCTGTAAACCTTCACCTGAAGTGCAATAAAACATAAAAAAAAAAAAGGGAGAGAGATTTTCAGGAAGTTGACTCAGGAATACTACCAATCTCTTTTTAAAAATTTAATTGGTTTAACATATTTTTTAAAATAGGTAATACATTTGCATGTTTCAAAATCCAAAATGTTCCAACAGGTATATGGTGAAAGTCCTTTTCTCACTCTTATTCCTCACCTACCCAGTTATCCTCCCCACAGACAATGATGTTACCAATTCCTTGTTAATATTTCCAGAAATAATTTACATATCTTCAAATAAATATAATCTTTTCTTCCTTTTTTTACATACAGTATAGTGCAATATATACATCCTAAACTTACAAATGTCTAGAGAGGATTTCATACCATTATGTAAAGAACATCCTAATTTTTTATGCCTACATTTTAGGCATAAATATTATATTGTTTGTATGTACCATAATGTATACGAACAGCCCCCCAATTATGGATGTTTAGTCTTTTTATAACTTTTGTGATTACAAACAGTGCTGTAATAATATGTATCAGTATATTTGTAGAATAATCCTAGATGTCAAATTTCTGGGTTAAGGGTATGATACTTTCTAATTTGACAGATATCGGCAAGGGCTCTCCATGAAGGTTGTTCCAATTTACACTTTCATCTACAGGTGTCAGAGTTCCTGTTTTCCACATCTCAGAATATGTTTATTTTCTTAATGCATTTAAATAAGAACAAAAATAGGAAGGGATACAGAGGTGTTATCTAAAACTGTCTCCGCCCATCATTCCACCTGAGTGCTTAAAAAGTACTACCAAATGTGGCCCAACCACTTGATGGAACACAATGGACATGTGACAGATCTCACTAGAGCTAGTGACACACCCCTGTCCACCCCAACACACCTTCCCCATTTAACTGGTTCTCAACATACATCACAGACCCGGCCCAACTCTGACTGACCTACCCAGGGTGGTAACCATAAAGTTAAACAACGCTGCTTGTCCCAAAGACTGACAAATCATTCTTTAGCCAAACATGCTACTCAAAGTTGATCTGACAAAGTTCCCTATATGAATGAACTGCCTCAGAAATCAGCTAGTTTAGTTGATAAGCAGTCCCTCCAAGGGATCTAGAAAATACTTCGGAGTTTTCCCTTGACTTATACCTTAGAACTCTTAGAACACTGTAAATACCACCCCACCTAATGAGACAAAACTTCTTTTAAAGAAATTGTTTCAGAAACACTGAATGATACATAGGTATTTTATTGTTATTTTCATTAACCCTTAAATGATTAGAAATTTCTGAGATCCTTTGAAAATACAATGTTGTATAACTGCTTGTTTATTGCTCAAAAGAATTGTTATTCTATCATAAAGCATATTTTCATAGTCTTTCCAGTCACATCACCATGCTATTTCCTTCAAAGTATTATTTACATATGATTTCCATTCAGTCTCTCTTTCAGCCGTAAAGTATTCACATGTATTAATTCTTTTTTTAAAATATCAGCTTTACTGAGGTGTTTTACAATAAAATACTCCCATTTAAACAGTATATTTCAATAAGTTTTGACAAACTTATATACCTGTGTAACCACTGGGAATGGGTTTCATAAAACGAAACAGCTATATTATCCTGCTATAGATAAATAACGCACTCACACACAAATGAAATGGACCCTACCCCTCTGAAATGCAAGAACTCCCTCTACAGTTCCTCTGGTAGATGGCAGTGTAGTCTCTACTTAAACACTTTCAGTGCCCATGGGTTATTATTAAGACAAGTCATTCCCTTTCCAAACAACTACAATTATGTATGAGAAAATGTTCTTCTCAAATCTAGTATCTGCTCACACAAAGTTAAAAGGTCATTTCCTTTTCCTCTTTAAATATGTTTACACAATCACCCTGTCCCTACCTCTCTTATTCACCTAGTGACTTCTTCTATCGCCTAAACATCCCTTCTTCCTCCTTCAGTAGTTCCCAAACGTTTCCAGAACCTCCCCCATCCTGGCTCCTCTTCCCTGACAGCTGTCCAGTTTGCCTCTTTAAGGACTAGAAACAAGTCATTGTATGTTGTTTGACCAGGGCAGAGTACCTAGGTATTTACCTTCTAGATCTCTACCCAAACATTTGCTAAGTGCCCAGCGTGTGCCAGGCACTTAAATATGAGTAAGATTCTATACCTACCCTCAATAAGATCACAGAATCCCATGAATGCAGCCTAATTATCAATTTCAACAGTTGTTTCTGGGTCTTAGCTGATACTGAACTTGAAACTAGTTAAGGTCCACATACATTATAGCCAAGGCAGAATAATTCTTCCAACCTAAATGCGGGACTTTACAGATGCCCCTGATAGATTTTATTACTTTGATTTTTGCCTTATCCCAATAACCAATGTAACAACTCCAGCAAGATATTAACTATTGTTATTATTGAAGCAGTTAATACTTCATAGAAAAATAGAAGTGTTCTCTTATTTCTCCTTATTGAAAGTAAAAACAGTTTCTCAGTTTAAGGGGGTAAATCAGTCTGTGATAAATATATAATTTAAACAAAAGTCAAGCTGTGTCGTATTTATTTCATGGTACTACAGAGTCTGTAGATAAATGAGGGCATATCTTTTCTTCTTTAATTGCAGGTTCTTTTCCTGGCAAATCCCTACTCATCCTCCAAGACCAAATGTAAATGTCACCACTTTGGTAAAGATTTCCAGATTCCTAGACATCTAGTGGTTCCTTCCTCTGCCTTCTCTAGGTCATTTATCCATTTTCATGTATGTTTAGGGAAACCAACCATCAAAGTTTGCCACGCCCTGTCCCAGTTTTAGCACTAAAAATCCCATGTCCTGGGGGAACTCCTCAGTTCCCGGAAAACCAGGATTGGTCACCCAACATGACAGGGAGTACCCCCAAGGAACTATTTAATAAAATAGCCATCATTTACGAGGGGCCAAAGCCAGGTACTTCATCAACAGCACCTTATTTTTAAAATTCAAGGCAACACTAAAAGGAGTTATGATTATTTCACTTTATAGAAAAAGAGGCAAGCTTGAGAGAGGTTAATTGACTTGCCCAAGATCACTTGGGACACCTAAAACTGAACATAGGTTTGTCTGATTCCAAAAGCCTGTGCTAGTACTGCCATACTATATTGCCATCTTAGGGCCCTGTGGTAACAACACATGAGCACTCAATAAATACAATGGAATTAGTAATCACTTATCATCATCCTGCAACACTCAATGTGTGTCTGCTAATATGGCAGGTATTGGTACTCACAAAGGCCTAGTAAGCCTTTGTGAGTAAATACAGGAAGGCCCGTGTGATAGGAAGAACATATTAAAAAGCACGATTATATTCACTTACTTTTATATAAGTAACACACAAAACACACTGAAGATCTAAATGCAAAAATTTAACATGCATAGTGTTTCCTCACAAAGATGACATGAAACCTTCATGACTTTACCATTTAAGACAGTTATATGCAGAAGAGAAAATCCAACTGCTAGGCTAGACCCAAGGGACTCTCTTCAGGTGGGACTTCATGAACTGGTGAGAGACAGGCCACACTTGGCAAGGAAGGAGCTCTCTGAAGGTCAGCTTGCCATTTTTTGACACCGAAATCGGGAGACTACTTCAACACTTGCATGCACCATTATGGGTTACATTTTTAAGTGGCAGGGTGAGTGTTACGCTTTTTAACACTATTGCAGTTGTGACTCTGATGACCAAAAAGTATCCTCCATCTCTGGACTTTGAGTTTCTCTCTTTTGCTTAACCAAACACCAAATTGTCACTCTGGGATTATAGAGGTTACAAAGCAACCCTCTAAACTGAAAGAAGCGGAACTATGGGGACCCTTTCTCCCCATTTTAAGTCAGAGGCCCAAGGGAAAGTTTCTAAGACTGCAGGGGCAAAGTGTCCCCACCCCAACACTCCCACCTCAAGCTGCCATTGTATGGAGATCTGCACTACCAGCTATCTCACAAAGATCCTCCCGCCAGGCTCCGGGCAGACTGCCCCTCCTCCCTGGGGAGTGCCGTCTGGCTCCCTGTGAGGGGAGGGGCACACTGGGAGCCACAAACCCAGCCCCGGCGCCACTTCCACGGTTAATCAGTTTACCTGGGATGTGTATTTGACTAGAACCTCCTGGGGACCTTGGGTCAGAGGATAATTTAAAAGCTTTTCAAAGCTGGAGCCCTCCTCTGAGCTAGCCCAAGACTGGAAACTGGGAGGGAGAAAGGCTTTCCTCTTCAAAGTAAGAACAAAAGTAAAAACATTTTAGCACTTAGTAGGTAGTCAATAAATGTTAACTTCGTTTCTCAAGCCTGGTTTTCCCTCCCCCACAAAAGCCATCTCAATCCAAACTGGATTTTCCCCTCCCTTGCTAAAATTCCAGAAGACTAGAGATGGTCTTCATTTTGAACTAGTGGTTGCCACCTCCCATTCTTTTTCAGCGTACAATGTCCAGGCCCTTTCTCAGACCTCACAGTTCGTTCACCTGTAAACTGAGGAGAAACGGGGCATATCTGGAGTCTGTTCAAGGCCTGCCATTCCATGGAAATATTAAGTTGCTCCCATCACTACAGTTATTCCTAACCCTGGACCTCAGGACAAGAGGGGCTCAACACATCCACGCAGCTAAGTCTTCATTTACCTTAGGCATTAAAAAGAAGCCCTCTGTGCTTCCTGTGTTCTGGACATGGACAAGAGTGGGCTTTTGATGCATTTGCTCTGGGTCCAGCGTCTGCCTCTGGCAGGCAGCATAACCCCAAAACACCCACATGGTTCTAGCCGCAGTTCAACCCCCCTCACAGGTGGTCTCCTTTGCTTCGAGCCTCCTTTGTTCCCAGTGTGAAATCCCCAACAGAAAAATTATCTCACACCCTGAGGGATCCTCCATCTGGGCCAACAAATGGCACAGAAGATCTCCGGCCCAAGCCAGTTTAGTCAGTTCCCCGCGGAAGCCCCAGAGGAGGACCGGGAGGAAATGGGAATACCCGCGCCTCTCCCGTCTCTCAGTGAGCTCCGTTGGCCTCCCATAGAGTCACCTACAGACCAGCCACTGCCCAGGCATACGTCGGGCCCAGATAGACCCAACACCTGGAGCAGAGCGGAGGACTCACAGCTGAGCCCGTCACTCAGGCCGTGTCACCATCCAGTCTTCCCTGGCTTTCAAGAGAATCTCACAGCAGGCCGGCCCTCGCTGAACACAAATCTGGTTTCCTAGGTGCTATGACCGGCACCACCGCAATTACTCCACGCAGCCAGTCTCTTTTTCCGGTTTACCTTCCTTGGAAACTCGATGGCATCAACGCGCCTCTGAACCCTACTAGTGAAAAATTAAATACCCGCTCCAAACAGGGCGTGAGCCTGCCTCCGCTCCGCCCGCAAACGCTCCCAGGCCAGCGAGCCCACGCTCAGTACTCACCGAGGCTGGGGTGGCGGGCAGCGGGGTTGGACCGGCCGGACAGACTGTGCAGAACCGGGCTGTCGAAGGGGCCGGCGGAAGCGGCAGCAGCCGCGGCCCAGGACGCACCCACGTCAGCCATGTAAGCTGGGTAGGGGCTAGAGTAGGAGCCGGCGAAGCTGGCGCGCCCATACTGCTCGCGGCCCGCCAAGCCCGCACCTGCGGCCCCGCCGCCACTGCTGTAGGCCGCTGCTTCCCGGGCCGCGGCGGCAGCAGCGGCAGCCGCCAGGGACCCAGTGGTCCCCGGGAAAGAAAAGCGCGGCGACACCGGCGGTGGGGTGTAGGCAGCTCCCTCGGCTCCTGCCTGGCTCCAGCCGGGGCTGCCCTGCTGGGTTCCCGGCCCGGCGCTTGACGGGGCAGTCCCGGAACTGCCTCCCGAGCCGGCTCCGGACGTAGAGCCACTGCCTCCGCCTTGGAGGTAAGACAGGCCCAGCACAGAGGAGGGCACCCGCGGCGTGGGCACGTAGACCGGCGAGGACGCAGCGCCAGCGCTGTGCATGAAGGCGCCCGGCCCACCTGTCTCGTAGGCCCCAGGAGGGGGCCCGTGGTTGGTGGCCATGGCCAGACTCTGGTACATCGTTCCTTCGTGTTCTCCGCTTCTGAGTCCTCCCTCTCCCCCGCAGGCCAAAGCTCAATGCGGGGAAAGAAAATAATAATAATATAGTGATGATGATGATACACAGGTGAGGGATTGTAAAAACGAAAATCAGAAATCAAAGGTAAAAAACCAAATTTCTCAAAAACATATACGGAGCACACAACAAAGGATTAAATCCAGTCTTGAACAAAAGACTCTAGGCTCTTGTTCACTCAGGAAAAACCCTAAATTGAAATTTTTGATTGTTTCCTGGTGGTGGCGGCGGAGGGGACGGAATGCACCTCCGGCGCTGGAGGTTCTAGAGTCCTACGGTGGCAGGAGACAGCCAAGTGTCCTGGGGCACCAGCCAGGGTAGTGCCTAGGCGCGGGGTGTGGGACACAGGCCTTCGGGTCCCCCACTCGTCACTCTGCGAGGCTTTCTCAAGTCGCGCCGCGTGGTTGTGCACCGCCTCCAGGGAACCCACAGCCTGCGGCGCTGAGTCCTGCAGGCTGGCTCCCGAAGCCTACGGCTCTTGCAGCCGGTTCTAAAGGAGGAAAGACAAAAGGGAAGAGAGAAGTTGATCCAGAGTTTTCAGACCTTACTTTCCCCATGCTTGGCTGCCTCTCCCGCGCTGCAAAGCCAACGAAATCGCCCCTCTCCAGGACCTGCTTCGGAGGCCGCGCTGTGCGGTGGGAAGCTGAGGCTTTTGTTTTTGCCTGTTTTGCCAAGGCCGAACGAAGCAGGCGTGCTGCAAGAAGGAAGCCTTAGAGAGGGATGTCCTGGGGGTGTGGGGCTTCCCAGTTCTTGAACATGGGAATTGTGATTTAGGTCTAATATTTTTGTATTTCTTGTTAGGCAGGACTTTAATATTACCTTATTCTTTAAGCATATTTTTGTCACAGTATTTTATAATTCCACAAGTGTCCACAGAGTGCCTGGGACCCAAATCTCCCTCATGTCCTCTGTTTTCTCCATCTCTCCCCAAGAATCCCTGGTCTTGATTACCCCGGAAACTGCCCAGCACACTTTATAAAAATCAGCAACCAAAGAAATCTGATTTGTAATCATTTTTTAAACTTGAGTGTCAGGTAGTCTAAATGTTATAAATGAGCCACAGTATCTACTAAAGGATTGTGAAACCCCTCGTACCAAGTGGATGCCAAATCAGACACGTGATACACTTCTTGCAAATAGTTATATTTTAGAGATTTTGCAGAATAGATATTGAGACCAGAAAAGTGACATGGTCACTTTACATTCACTGAACCATTCAAATTGATTGAGGGAGTTTTGTGTTGTTTTTTTTTAAATGTATAATCAGTGGTCTACACAATACGTGAAATCAAAAAACATATGAAACTGCTTGGGGAAGAAGGGTTTGTAGCATCCTGTGTTTTGATTTTACCAGAAATTTGTCTGATAAAACAAGAGCTCTAAGTTCTGAAGCACCTGCTCTGCTCCAGGCACTTTTTTCCACAACTCCACTAAGTAAAGGTGTCTCTGCTCATTTTACAAAAGAGGGAACAGAAGCACTAGAAAATTCTGAAACTTGTCTAAGATCAAAGTACTATTAGCCAAGTGTGAGAAATGGATTTGTAGGTCTCCAGGGGTCTGAAACTGTCCACTACACCTGCCTTTGCTGTTCTCCTTAGACAGAGGCAGCTACTCTTAACAGTAGGTTTTGTTTTGTTTGTTTACTGCCAATAGTAGACTTACAAGGATATTAACTGAACTATATTCTAAATTCAGGCTCTGCCATGTGCTGAATGAATAACTTAAGGCAAATTTATAACCTCTCTGTGCCTCAGTTTCCTCATCTGTAAAACGCAGATATTAAAGGTACCTATCTTGTAGAGTCATTGTGAAGATATGAGTAAGGATTATAAATTAATATATGTAAAACACTTACAACCTTATTTTCCCCATGCTTGGGTGCCTCTCCCATGGGTCTGGCACAAAGAAAGTTCTACATAACTGTTGGCTATTATTGTTATTACAGATTTCTAATGTATCATAAGAATGTGTGTCAGATGCAATATGTGCTATAATGAATGATAATCTTTCCTGTAAAACTCTGGAATTGGAATCTCTAATACACACTATGTAATGCTTTTTAATAAAAATAATAATGGAACTAATAACATTGTATTATATAGTCACATGGTAACTCCTAAATGGTTTATTATTTGCTTTAAAAAATACACAATAAATTATTGATTTGGTGGACGTTTTCTTTAAGCAAGAAGTTTCGTTAAAGAGGGTAGATACCAGCAATTTGATGTGAGGTCACTAGCTTTCCCCTTTGAAAATGAAGGCAAAAAATTAACACCTCCTAGGAATCTCTGGGCCTCAATAAGTAAATATATAGGCTTACCTTAATAAAATATCCATTATTTAATTTTTAAACCAAAGAGTTGACCTATTTCGTTGTATTTTCTATAATACTCAACTCCTACCATTCTAAAAGATAATGTCTTAAGTTTTCTTATTTCATATAACTGCAGGAAAAGGAGATTTATAATTCTGTAATCCAACTTCCAGTATAAATACAGGTACTAACTTCCAAGCTTAAAATGTAAACGCTAAAAATGCTACAAATCTAATACTTGTCTTTATTACATTCTCTGCCTTTTTAAATGGCCGATACATTATTTTAGAGCTGGATTAATGGAAAAATAAAAGGTGGAGAGAAATACCCCTCTACATTTTTAGAAAGAGAAGAAATTAACTACTCCTTTAAAATGACTCTTGTTCCTATAATCGAACCTCAGTCCAGGCGTCTGCAGAGCGAGCGGAGTGAGCTTCTGAGAGACTGACAGATGAGGTCTGGTCTCGAGTATGGGGCCAGGCCAGCGCCCCTGTTTTCCCTCTCCTGATCATTCAACCCAGTTCACCCCAAATTCACAGGCCGATGGGAAATGCTTTCTTCCTTCATGATTTAACCAATAGCTCTTCTCCGATCTATTTCTGAGAGTGGGAAGATAGAAAGCGCTCAAAAGTTCGCATCCATTTACCATTCACCGCTAATCCCTGCTCTTCGGGCACCAACACACAGACTAGCCGGCAATGCTGTTGCGGCCAATAGCCAGGGATGTGAAGACTGTGAAGTGCGAGGAGCATTTCCTCGTCACCCCAGCGATAATTTACTTTCTTTAGAAGCTAGAAAGCTGCGCTAGGCTGACCGTCAGGTTTCTGGGAAACACGGGAAATACTTCTCTGAGGCACTTCCCCCAATCTTCCCGGCGGCCGCGGGCTGTGTTGTCCCGGGACTCTGGTCAGTCGCGGGTTCCTCCCTACCCACTTCCCCAAACCGAAAGGACCCTAATTCCCTCAAAACGGGTTGCAGTTCACCACCCGGGTGTCCGTGTATCCCTAGAAAAAATCCCCCACAAAAAGCCAAGCAACATAATACCGTCGATAAGGTCACCTATCTGTGGCCAGTGAAGGTACATCACTGCTCCTCGAATCCGTTCCGGCCATCATCGGCTAGTTTCACCAAGCGGCAGTTTGAGTAGGGGTGGGAGTGGTAGCTTCGTGGGGGGTGGTAAATTCCCTGGACCACAGCGGGAAGGTGAGGAGGCTGACTAGAAAAAGCATAAAAAGCCCAGCGGCTTAGCTGCGGTTCCCGGCCTCGGAGGCCCTACCGGGAGCCTGAGGCCCAGCTGCGCTGCCTCGCGCCGCCACTCGGCGTTCCCGGAGTCGGTGGTGGGCGACACCCATCCATGTGCGCCTCTCCGTGTGAAGGCCGTATACGGCCTGTCCTGGGTCAGTCGATCAGGGTCATTTCACAGTGCCACCACCATCACCGGGACTGCGAGGTGCAAACAAGGGCTGGAGAATTTGCATGGCGGCCGGAGAAGGATTAAAGGCGTTCAAGTTCACATAAAAAGTGTTTAAACACATTTCAAATATCCTTGTCCGCTCTCTGCCCAAAGCTTACTTTAATTTAAAGAAGTTGCTGAGCCAAAACCAAAAGTAAAGCAGACCTTGGCCAATTTTGAGGGAGTGACTGATGTCTCTTTTTCACGTACTAGGTACCTCTCCTAGGCAAACAAGCGCGAGGAGCCCGAGTTTTCTGGGACCGCAAGAAGAAGAAGGGTGAGAGAGGAGAAAAAGGAACATACCTGCCAGAGACTCGGGTTTCCTGGAAGGCCAGCGCACCGGGGCCCTTTTGAAGAGCTGAGCGCACGCTTCCCCGGCCGCCCCCGGACCTCGGGCGGCCGCAGGGACCTGAGCTGCTGCGGCGGAGCTTTTCACGGCCACTGTGCCAGCCTCCACGAACCCCCCCTAGCTCGCGGAGTCATTCCCTTTGCTCCTCTACTCCCTATTCGCCCAGCGCTGACTGGCCTTTGGGAGTCACGTGGAAGGGCAGGGGGCGGGGGTGCGCAGCAGCGGTTGCACCGACGTTGGGCTCCTGGCTGCCGGACTGTGAAAAAAAATCTCCCCCAATAGGCAAAGTCCAGGCGCAGGGATCTCCTTGGAAAACGCAAAAGTGCTGCCACAAAGGCTCAGAGCTTCACCCACCGCCCTGAGGTCGATTCTGTTCTTTCGCAATTTTATCCAGGGTTAGCTTTATTAATGAGACGCGTCCCTTGGCAGCGAATCTCTAGCTGCGGCTCCGGACGCTGGGGCGAGGTGCGGGGCTAATAGAAGGGAAGGTGACCTCTCGGGTGCGCTCCCCGGATCGCGTGTGGGGCACTGGGTCACCCGGTGTGCCCGCCTGGCTGGAGGTTTCCGGGCGGTAGTAATCGGGATCCTCCCAGCCTGGGACTCATAGGAGATGGAGACACCAATCTCGGGGCTGAACCCCTAAATGCAGAGAGCGGAGATCAAAGTCTTCCTTTCGCCTTCCTAGCAGCCCAGAGAGACGGCAAGGCGCCAGGACCGCCAGGTCCAGCCCTTTTTGTATTCATGCAAAACGAGCACCCTTTCCTGGCGACGTTTCGCATCTCCCGCGGCCTTCATCCTTCTCATCTTTCCTTGTTTTCTCTGCCAGCCTGTAGCAGCCGCAGCACCAATCCAAAGGACGTGGCGGAGACTGGGGGAGGTCAGCAGTCCTGGGGAGCTTCCCGCGGAGATGGCTCTTCCAGCTACTGCAGCCCCCTCCCTGGAGTGGAGGTGGGGACTTGTCAGGCTCGAGTTTGAAGCTGGCGTCAGTGCCTGGAGGACCCTGCGCAGCGGGGCCTCGAGCCGAGAGTCTCTCAGACAGGTCTAAAGGTTAATAGAGCAATCACAGGGCCCTATTACCGTGTAAAAATAACCCATCGATTACCGCAGCCTTCAGCCCCGATAACAGCGGGCCGGTGGCTCTTAGCTTTCGGTTAATTTTTTTTGTTTTTAAGGCCGAGTTTCTCGTCTCGAGCTTCCTCCAGCAGGTTTCTCCTACCAGATTAGAGGCGCCAGGGAGGGGGCCAGGATACCACCCTTCACGAAACCTGGGTGCCTCCTAAAGAAGGGTAGGGAGGACACCCACTTTCGGAGCTGGAAATTGGTCGTGGATTCCCAGCCCGCAGGCGCTTAGGATGAGGCTAGAACTCAGGGCTGATTGGAAGGAAACGCCACCCCGTTGGAATTATGGCCAACTCCTGGGGATTCTCAGTAAAATCCCGGAGGAAGGACTGAGCGCGGCTGCGCGGGGTATTTTCTTCCCTGAATCAGAGGTGCGAAGGTCCAGAGGGGCCCAAGCGGAGGAGAGTAAACCGGCCGTTTGGGGAGCCGAGACGGCTGTAAGCACCGACACTGCCCCCCTTGGTCCCTGCGGGCCTAGGCAGCGCCGGGGTAGCTGAGGCAGGATGCTCAGGGTCTCTATCCAGCTCCCCCACCCCACCCCCCACCCCCCGCACACACACACATCCAGCGCCTCTGCAGAATTTGGAGCCGCAGATCCGAGGGCTGGGAAATAAAGAAGGTGGGGCTCCTGGGGGATGTCGGCGGCTGGAGCCGGGAAAAGGCGGTTTCACGAGCTCACTGCAACTGCGTACCTTCAGACACAACCTAGATGAAGGGTGCGACCCCTGCCAGGATTGAAACAGGTCCTTATCCTTACTGGGGTAAGCAAGGATGACCTCTCCACCCGGGGTGAACCAGGGAAGCTACTCAGGCCGAACTATCCTGGCGAGCGAAATATGAAGCCACCAGCCTGCGTCAAGGTTCTACTAGGGGCTTCTTGAAGAATTTAAAGTCTAGACTTGGGCGAGTGGGAAGCTGCCCTGGCCTCTTTCTTCGCTGAGATTCGTGTCTCTAGTGATACCCGGGATCCTAAAGCTGCCTCCCACGTGCGACCATCAGAGAGCTAAAGGGCTGAGCCTGGGGACCTGGCATAGAATTTTCTTTCCTTTTTTTAACTGATAAAATTTTTTACTTCACTTTTGATTTTTGTACTTTTCCTGATTATTCCATGTAAGGTAAAACTGGAACTGTTTAAAAGACATACACAAATCTAGTACATCAATAACTAGTTTTTTTTTTCTTTTTTTGCTATACTATTTTGACAACCACACGTGTGCTTGCTAGGCAATATCACAGAAGCAAACGTTAGGCAGAATACTGGTAAGGAAAAACAAAGCAAGAAAGAGCTACCAGATATACAGACAGGCTCAGTTCCACATTCACTACTGCATTTATCAAGTGCCAAGTATTAACTACACATTTTTGTTCAGCTACGAAGGAGAGGGGGGATCTTTGTTGCTGTTGTTTTTCTTTTTTTGTTTGTTTGTTTTAAATCAGTGCATGATTTTTTTTTCTCATTTCAGCAGATGGACAAACAGATGGACTCTACAGGTCTATGGAATGTTAAGGGTAGAGGGGTGATACTGTGAGAGATAGGCCTGGCTCTTCTTGATTCTTTCCATTGCAGTGTCCATGCAACTTCCTTGCATTATAGGGTCTTGTTTAAACAGGTCTGAGAACTTAGCTGGATGAGTACACATGGGAGATCCAGTGATGGGTACAAACAAGCATTATTAGGGCTGGCTGCATTACAGGGAGAAATTATGGATATTTAAAAATACTTTTTTGATTCCCATCTTGGTATGACTGAAGAGCAACAACCGTGCTAAGAACTGGAGGAAGACAGAGCTAGGATGCTGGCAACCCTTCTCAACTCTCTGAAGTGAGGCCTGCTTACCAGGGTGCTCACCAACTTCTCTCACTCCCTCCAGGCCCGCCACCCAGGGCAGTGAATTTTCTTAGCAACAAGCCAGGAACTTGGGGCTTAGTGTCTGGCTAAGCGGCTATCTGAGTGTCCTCATCAGAGCCAAAGACAAAGGCCACTCCCACACGGACTTCTCCCATGCAGGGTGGGCTGCAGTGAGAGGGCCAGTCGGCTGAAGTTCTCATTAGCTAGGTGACCTGCCATGAGCCCCCAAACCTACCCAAAGAGTGATGAGGGGCAATAACAAGTTCTGCTGTATGTGACTGTTGTGAGATTCCTTATGGAAGAGCCTCCTGTTTCTAAGGGTTTTGCATTAAAGGAAGCCCCGGAACGGCAGCTGTTTGCCAGACTCTGGACCAAGCTTTTACCCAAGCCTCCTGCTGGCACTCTCCTAGTGGGCTGAAACCCAGGAGCCTGTGGCCCTGAGAAGGAGCCCAAGACAGAGAAATTTATGCCTGTTTGCTGTGGCTTGTTTCTCTGAGCCTAGCACCCTAACTTTCTCCCCAAGAGACTCAAGGATGGGTCAGGGGGTGGTTGCCCAGGAGTGTGCTCTTCTAGGGTGTGCCATTTTCCCTCACTCTCCTCCCTCCCTTCCTCCTTCTTCAGTTCACAGCCTCCCTCCCTTGGGCTAGTAGGGGAGTAGGGCGCTGGTGCCCTGAGCGCCAAGTGTTGCCAGGAGCGGGAAGCATTTCAAGGCCTCGCACGCCCACTGAGGAAGTTTATCAGCTACCGCTAGGTTCTCAGGCTTCTCTCTCATTCTGGAGGCCTCTGGGAGGAGGGCTGGTGGTTCCCGACTCTTGCCTATTATTAAGGAGGATGTCCCTGGCCTGGCCTGGCAGGGTGGCCCAACCCCACTGACGTCTTAAGTCTACCGGGAGAATTGAACACTGTGGACTCCTTTGACCTATTTTTATTAAGGACCTGCATCTAATGAAACATCAGTTCTTGAGGTTTTAGACAAAAAAGAATTATTTAGATGTACTATACTCTCTCTCTTTTTAATCCCTCCAAGAGACGAGATTAAATTGCGTTTCCTTGATTTTATCCCTTGGTCCTGTCCATTACCTTAGTAGAGAAGCAATTGGCGGCTAAACACTGTGTACCCAAAAAATCAAACCCATTGCCATTAAGTCCACTCTGACTCATAGCGACCCCATAGAACAGAGCAGAGCTGCCTCATAGCATTTCCAAGGAACACGGTGTACAGAGGAATCTAAATTCTCGTTTCCTGAATAAATAAAAATAAATAAATGGCAGATACTGGAATTCACGAGAAAGAGAAGGGATACCCGCGCCGGGTTCCCGCGATTTCCTGGTGGAGTGCGGATTTGCTTAAAGCAGAGCGCAATGTGGGATGCCACAATCTCAAGTTCCTGCGGGTTTATGCTGCTCTGCACCGCTACCCCCGCTGGAATCGGCCTCTGCAGTAGCGGCACCCAGGAAACGATGCTCGAGAAAACTCGCGGCCCCAAAGGTCGTCGAAATCTTGTAATCGGAAACAAGAAACTCCAAGAGAGAAAGAACCAGAGAGGGGACCACGAAAATCACCCCTCGTCCTGTGTAAAGAATTTCTCTGTGATGTAAACTTGCCTCTGCTGACCTATCTGAAATGGCTCCAGCGCGGACATACAAACTGACCCGCGCTGAACGAATGTCGAGTCCTGTAACCAAACGCCCTTGGAACCTTCCCTCTCCCACCCACCGCCAAACCTGAGCACCGCGGGCACAATTCACCCTTGTCCCTCCGACACTCTGACATGACCCGCGTGGCCTGCCCTCTGCACAATTCCCCTAGAGCCGAGCACCACGAACCAAAGTGCGGAGCAGGGTCGGTCCCCGCTATAGGGAAATGGAGAACGACTTAATCTGCAAGGCGACACAACCTTCCCTCCCTCCCTGTGCCCAGTGCCTCACAGACCAGGCATTCTTCTAGCAACGGGGGCAGAGAGTGGGCATTGTGACCCCGCCCCCTTCTACCAGGAACTCAGCTCTGCATCCTGATGCGATCTTCTGCCACACGCGGGCAGATGCATAGAAAGAAGAGAGTAACAACACTTTTTAAAATTGTCTTGCCTTTAAAAATACTATTCAATGTTGCAAACCGAAGCAAAACTCTCCCCCACAGACTCTCCCCACAGATGTGCTTCCGGCCCTCTTGACTGAAGTTTGTGGCGCACCGCTCATGTTTTGTAGTCATTTACAGATTAAAGAACACTCAAATCCCATTTTTCTTTAGGAAACAACACTTCTACGCGAGAGGAACACGGAGACCAGAGAGGTTAAGCTGCTTGTCCAAAGTGGCAAAGCCACTGCACCCGGAGAAGGGGATCTTGAATCTAGATTCCTGAGTCTTAGTTTTCTCCCCTCTTTTGAAAATATCGGTTTCTACATGAATGAGTTTTTCAACGGTCGTTTTACTTTTTTAGAATTTCTAATTTTCCTTTAATGAGCACGTCTGACATTTAAAAAATGAAATCAATTTAATATAAAAACATTTCGTGTCTCATAATCTAAGATCCCTTGGGAAGGAAAAGGAATCTTTTAACATTTTCACAAAGTTTGGGAAGGATGCCAAATGGTTGAATAGGGAAGGGGCTCCTCAGGTCCTGGGGCAGCTGAGGCCAGGACTGAAACCCATCCCGGCGCCCGCAAGACCGGGCATGGTCGCCAGAGTATCAGCAAGTGCCGGCACACGGCTGGTCGCCGCCAAGCAGAGGCGGAGAGCACGGAGTATGGTCCTCTTTTCCCCTCCCAACCTAGATCCCTCTCCCTCTTCTTATTCAAGAACCCCAGAAAAACAGCAGCAAGCAGGGAACTACCAGTACCCACTGACCGGCTCCCCGCCTGTGGGCTCTTTGGGCTGTTGGGGGGTGGGGAGGGCTTCTCTTTGGAACCACAGCTGCCCCTTCCGGGATCTTTGTTGGTGACACCCAACCCCCCACCCCCCAGCATCATTCTTCCACCGGTTAGCTACTTTAGAAGTAGCAGCTTAGTCGGCCTGAGCCCCTAGCAGGAACACAATAAGTATTTCTGGAATATATAAAATGTTCACAGGTTTTACCGATCCCTGGAGTTATAAATTTGTTAGTCTGTGGCTGGTTGCCCACCCTCCAGCTGCCCTCCCCACACCAGAATGTAAACTCTATGAGGGCAGCGACCATGGTTACCACAAACTAGGTACTGAATAAATGTTTGTTGAAACTACATAAAGGGGTTGCTAATACCATCCCTAAGGTGGCAGTAGTGGTTTGATGGTAGAATTCTCACCTTCCAAGTGGGGACCCAGGTGTGGTCTCTTGCCAAAGTCCCTGATGTGAACCCACTATCACTGTCAGTGGAGACCTGTGTGTTGCTATGATGCCAAACAGGTTTCAGAGGAGCTTCCAGAATAAGATGACTAGGAAAAAAGGTCTGGGGATCTACTTCTGAAAACTAACCAATGAAAATTCAATGGATCGCAATAGCTGATCAGCAATCACTCGTGGGGATGGCCCAGGATCAAGCAGTGTTTCATTCTGTTGTGCCTGGGGTCACTATGAGTCTGAGTGACTAGATGGCAGCTAACAACATCATCCCTCAGGGTTGCTAAGAGCACCAGTGAGAGATGGAGAATGAAATGCTTCTCTTGCAAGATGCAACATACTTTAGGTGTTCAGCATTGTCACTATTTCTCAGAGTAGGACACTGAAGTTCAAGCCAGACTCAGAGGGTGTGGCCAATTGGGGTCACTCAAATCCCTACCACAGGTTCATCTGCCCAGCTGGCCCCTTGATTTCTACAAATCACCTGCCAAAATCTAGGCTGCACCAGAGGAAACTGTGGGGTTTCTGGGCCCTGAGGTGTGCAAGAAGAGGGGATTTCAAAATGCACAGTCAGCACTTTGGAAGTTCAAGGAGTTCAGCTAGACAATTCAGCTAGGTGCTGAGGGCAGTAATTGTCTGGGAGGGGCTGGGCTCCAGGGCGGTAAAGGCAGACAAAACAAACCAGTTGCACCTTCTCCAGAGGTGGCAGAGGGCCCAGATTCATACTAAGGGATTGAGTTAGGCACCCAGGCAGACCAAAAAAAAAAAAAAAAAAAAGAGGAAGGAGAGAAAATGGGAAGACAGAGGAAAGTAGGCAGAGACCTGGACAGGAAGAAAAGATAAAAAGCTGGAGAACAATGGGGAATGAGACTGAGATCTGACAAAGCTGGAGACAGACTGAGATTCATTCACTCTTTCATTTCATATCTATTGAACATCTTCTCTGTGCCAAGGTCCCTGGGTGTAACTAAGACACTAAACGGAGAAAAATGGTTTTCACTTGACTACTAACCTAAAGGTTGACAGTTTGAACTCACCCAGCCACACTGTGGAAGAAAGGCCTGGCTATCTTCTTCCTCAAATATTACAGCAAAGAAAACCCTACTCTGTACCCCATGGGGTTGCCATGAGTCAGAATGGACTCCAAGGCAACAGTTTTTGTTTTGCTTTTTTTTCCCTCTCTGCCAGGTAAGTTTGAGGTGCTGGTGCTCAACACTGAAGAAAAATTCTGTCCTCCAGGAGCTTACTTTCTATAAGAGGAAGACGAACAATAAATAAGCAAAATAAATCGAGTGTTAAGTGGTGAAAAGTGTTACAGAAAACAATAAAGCAAAGAAGGGACAGAGAGAGCAGAGACAGAGACTGAGAACAGAGAAAAGAGATAGGAAGATAGGGGAGAAAAAGGAGAGAAATGCACAGACACAGAGAAAGAAGATAGGAGCCAAGAGACCTGGTGACAGGGATGGAGATTGACCAGGACGCCCAAGGAGCAAGAGACCCAGTGAGAGAAAATGGGTACAAAAGGGGCCATGCCGTTGGAGAAGAGGGGAACCAGACAGGGACAAGGCCAAACCAGAGTCAAGGGGCTCTCCTCCCCCCATCACTCCTGGGGAATGCAGTGGCAGTAATGATGACACGAGAGGCTAGAGGGCAGCCAGTCGCCAGACCCCAACACGCCTATCAGCGGACTTGTGGGGTCTCCAGAGGCGAGTTCCCAGTGCCAGGTATGGGCTATTTCCGCAGGTCCCCCTCTCCCCTCCGGGGGGTGTCCGGAAAGCCCCACTGGCCCCAGCACCCTTCCTCTAGCCCGGGAGCCCAAGGTGACCCGCCGTTGGGGAAGACACCCAGGCAGGCGCCGCGACCAGGCTCAGCCTGAGCGAGAGACAGGAAAGTGTCAAGGAAGCGAGAAGTCCAAGTGCGAAAACAGTGTCTCTCCCAGCAAGCTTCGCGGACCGCGGGGCCGCGAAGGCGGTCAGAAGTCTGGAGCGGAGCGGACTGGGGACCGTTGAGGGCTGGAAGGCACTGAAGTTCCACACGCAGGAGAGGGTCCCGCTCTGAACGCGGTCAGGCTTCCTTGTCAATGGACAGCAGCGTCTCCTCACGCCCCTTCCCCAACCATAGCAGTTGGAGGGTTGCTGTTGGGGGAGGGGGCATGTGAGAAGAGTGGGCTGCCCATTCCCTAACACTCACCGGCGTGACAAGCTTGGAAGTATTTATTAATTGCTTTGGAAAACACAGAAGGAGGAAAGAGGAGGCATGGAGCTTCGAATATCTAAATCTTTCTTTTTCTGTCACAGGGTATTTACTGTATTCTAATTTGAGTGAACAAAAAGACAGGAAGATCCCTTGAACATCATTTCTTTATATAGCTGGTCTCAATTTTCCCCTGTGGTGGCGTTTTTAGATGGAAGGACAAGAGCACTCTACCTTTAAAGCTTGACTTCTTCCACAGCCCCATCTCCTCTTCAGCAGAAATGCTAATGAACAGCAAATTGCCAAAGGACAAGGAATTATAAAGGGAGAAAAACATAGAAGCAAAGGATCTGAGTGAAATGGAATAAATGGCATCTACATAAAGGAGGAGTTGGCAGGATTTTACTTATGGAGGTGCAGAGCTAAACTGCGGTTCTCTGCTGAACTTCTCCTCTTCCTTCCTCCGTCTCACACCACCTCATCACAGGCACTGGGGCCTTTCCTTGTGGTTGGCAGAATTCTTCCCCCCACCCTATATGAAGTCTCTGGAGATGCTCAGTCCCAGTTACTCACACTTTGCTTGAAGGATGACAGTGGAGGGCTCACAGTAGGGAGAGTGAAAAACACAGTCAAATCAGTCAAAAGTGATCAATTTCTCAATCACTATGTGAGAAATCTGTCTTTACTTCAAAGCTGAGTTCTTGTTTTCTCTCTCTCCACACACACACACACACACACACACACACACTCTCTTCCATATACCACTTTTTGTCAGAGACTGTGACATCCTTGCCCCAAACTCTTTGAACATGGCTCAGCAGATGTACTATTTGCAATATGCCTCAGGATGAGAAAAGCTAAATAAATTGCGTTTTAATCTACAAAAGAGTATTCTGGTATCTTCAAAACCTACATTACTCATAATTGTCAAAAATTGGAAACCACACAAACTGTCCTCAACTGCGTATATCTATTTAATACAGTATTACTCAGCAACAAAAAGGAATGGAGTACAAAGGCATCCAACAACATGAATGAATCTCAAATGCTTTAGGCTAAGTGAAAGAAGCCAGATTCAAAAGACTATATACTAACTGAACCCATTCATATGACATTCTGAAACCAGGAAATCCATAAGAACAGAAAATGGATCAGAGGTTGCCAGGAACTAAAGATAGGAAGAGAGTTGACCACAAATCAGGAGAAGAAAATGGGGGGGGGGAGTAGAATTATTTTATATTTTTATTATGGTAGTGGTTACACTATTCATGTGTTAGTCAAAACTCATAGAACTCTACCCTAAGAAGGATAAATATGCAAACTACACCTCTATAAATCTGACTTAAAAAAAAAAAAAAAGCAGAGAAGAAGAGTATTGCTGGGACAGGATAAGATTCTTCAGCCCCATTCTTTCCACTTCCATTCCCAGTCTTTAGCCTCCAAATCCCTAGCACATATTTGACTCCCACCAAAATAACTTTCAGAAGAGTAATTTATATACAAAAGAAAGCCTTACATTTCTTGTTAAAGGATCCAGTTTCCAAGGCTGGTTCTTACCATTGCCTGGGTGAATTTGATGGGGAGCAAGGAGACTCAGTTGGCCAGAACCCAGTCAGTCAGCTGAGACTGGGTTTTGCCCAGGTGGTCCAAGGTCTAGACTTTGAAAGAACAAGTTTGTCCCTGAAAGTAGTCCCACATTTCCTAGTGGACCAAGGGTAAAATATTTGGTCAAACATGGCTTTTCCTGTACATGATTGTATTAAATCCTCACAGGAGTTCTACAGAAAAAGTAAGTTGCTCTGACTTTGATTTCTCTGCCACTTTTCATTACACTCAGCTGCAGTTCGTTACGTTCACACAGATAGTCTAGCATGTAAGTGGATGGTAAAAGGAAGAAAATGTACTTGTATTTAAAGAAATCATAGTTTAGTGGACTGCACATGGAAGTCCCAAAGCTACTGACTACCTGGGCCACAGGACGGCTTGCTACCCTCAATATAAGTGGTGTTTGTTTGTGTACGTGTGTGCACGTGCACGTGCACGCAGCTATGATCATTTCTACCTTCCCAGAGCTGTTGACAATATCGTTGTTTCTAACTCCAGTTAAACCTCTGAGGTAATAGAGAAAAATAAATGTTAAGGTTGACACCCCCAGATAATCACTAATTCTAATTTTGTCATTGGTTTTAATCTCATTGTTCAGATTTAAGTAAAAACAAAAACAAAAAACCCAGCAACACTAACAAAAACACCACCAACAACAAAAACAAAATATCCACAAAACATTGAGTCTCCGGCTAGAAACAAAGCAGTTTGGCTTTGTCAATTTCCCTGATACTCTCATCCGCACCCTTGGAGAACTTGCTAATTAAGCAATAAAAAAAAAAACAAAAGGTGTAAAGGGAAAGAAAGATGAGAAAAGGATACAGAAATGCACAACTAGGAGAGTGTGGTCGCACGGCAATGTTCTGAAAAAAGGAAAGAGGACCCTTGGGGCCAGGACAGCTTTTGGGAGTCCTTGGGTAAATCAAAGGCAACTCTGTAGGCCTCAAACTCCCTCTTGTGAATGAAATTGGGCACCATGATCTGTGAGTTCTTTCAACCTTAATGTTTTCTGAACCTAATTTCAATTCCCTTACAAGTGTTGCAATCCACATAGCAAAGGTTTATTGAGCGTCTACAGTGTACCAGACACCACGAAAAAATTTGGAGATACAACGATGAAAAGACAAGGCTTGACCATGAAACTGTTCAGACCAGTGAAGAAACCAGACCTGAAAACAAGCAACAGGAGTAAGTGCTAGAACAGATAAGTGCATGAACGGAAACCATTTTAACTTCTTGGAGGAATAGGGTAGGTGGGAGGAGGAAGTAAATGAATTCAAGGAACTGTATTATTTTTATGTGTACGTTTACTTCCTGTACTGCTCTTTCCCGACCTCAAAACACACACACACACACACACACACACACACACACACACACACGCTGGTGGCAGACTGAGTGGGGGGCAGGTCAAAACACACACACACGCTGGTGGCGGACTGAGTAGGGGGCAGGAATTGTGCAAACCCTGTAACATTCATGCAACTGACCGGCACACCTAGAATCCACAACACGCACGACTCCGCCAATTTCGCACTTTTGATGCCAAACATGCATATCAGGCACGGGTGTCGCAAAGTGCCAGAGTGGACTGCGCACTGGGCTGGAAGTTAAGTGTCATGAGATCTGGGTTCTAGTCTAGTTTCCATTACCACCCCGTCATGTGACCTCAGCCATGCCGGGCTCCCACTCTGGCTCTCTGTTTCCTCATTTGTGAAATACAAGGGTTGTGCTAGATCATTTATAAGCTTCCTCGCGGCTCTTTAAAAACAAATGAACACATACTTAAAAGACACTAGGTTTAAGAGGTGGGAATAAAGTCAGATATTTGTTGATTGATAGAAAAATGCTGCCTCTGAGTCACGCCGGTCTGGTCAGGACTTCCATAAAGTCGATCCCACTCCGGACTGAACACTAGCCTGGTCAAATCCACACGGAAGCTTACTGCGGACTCTTTGAGGAGCCTCTGGTGTGCGGCAGAGGAGGAGACAAACGCAGGAGAGGAGGAAGCTCCTTGTCTTTCCCGCGCGGGGCCCCGGGCTCCTGGGTTCCGCTCGCCGCACGCCCACCCCCCACCCCGCCCAGCGTCACCTCCCCTCGGCCCGGCCGCCCAGCTCAGCACCGCGCGGAAGGCCTTGATGGATGGCCGCGGAACCGGCCCCCTGTCAGGCCTTATTAATGAGGTGCGCGCTGACGGCAGCTGCGTAACCCGAGGCGGCCAGAGGCTAGGCCCGGGGCCGCCGGCGCGGCGCGGCCGGCC
>NW_004444027.1:10108445-10152570 GCF_000243295.1 Trichechus manatus latirostris | reverse complement strand
CGGCGAATGCTCCGGCGGCCGGAAACGCCTCCGGGTCCCCTGGCGCCCGGTGCGCCAGTCCCCCTCCGTCCCCCGTGGCCTCCTCTTTTAGCTCCTCTTACCCCCGCCCGCGCCCCGTTCCTTAGGTGTTGCAGTCGCGGCCCCATTCCTGCGCAGGTAGCCCCTTGCCCCTTCCGCCGCCGTCCCTGCTGGGCGGGCATCTTCGCCCAGCCTGCTGGCGAGCCCGAGTCCTCCACTGTCCCCGCTGCCCGCGCCCGGTTCCCTTGCGCTCCTGCGCTGTCCCTGCTCCCGGGACCTCCGTCCTTACCGGTGCAGCCGCGACCCAGACGCTTCCAAGGCTCTTGTCCGCGTTCCTCCAGAAGAGCAATTTCTTCCCCTGGTGAAGGTGCCGCGCCCTACGAGGCGGGGACTAAGCGACTAGAAGTATCAAATTCAACGCAGTTTAGAATGAGAATAGTTTCACGGAATTATTCACGATATGCGTGAAAAATCAGGGCACAGAAGAATATTCAATTTGAGTTCACTAAAATTTTTATATTATAATAGATAAGCTAGGTAAGTAAAAGTAAATGCACCTACACATAAAGATAAGTTTTTTCTTTCTTCATTTTGTAGATTTCTATTTTTCTAATTGAGCGAGAATTCTATAATAGCGAAAAACACTTTAAATTGCTCTTCTTGAAAAGATGAAATTGAACTTAGTTCATTCTGAATGTCTTCGCTTGATTTCTCCAGTTCCCACCTCCTCCATCTTGTTCCTGCCTTGTTTTTCTTGCCGTTGCCCTTTTAGATTGAGAAGAACGTTGGCCAGCTATTAACATCTGAGGATCTGGCAGACCGGAGGGCAAGAACAGGTTGCTTTAGCTCCTTCCTGCCTTACCACGCTCCTTGTAATGAAAGCCCGGCTAGCGCACCTTCTTTGTTGGTGACACTAGTATAAGGATCATGAACATATTACTTGCAAAGCACTTAAAGTTAATGAGAATTAAGGGAGTAAGTCAACGCTGGATGTAATTTAACATGGAGCATTAAGGAGTTCAACTTTGTTTTTTTCCACTTTGAGTCAAGGACTACCCTGGACAAATAATGGTCCTCATTCTCCCTTAGATGAGACATGGGAACTGGAAAACAGTCTTTTCACTGGGGCATAGTAGAAAGTGTGGCAGGAGAGAAAAGATACAGAGCAAAAGATACAGAAACGATGTCAAAAAAGAAAGTGGACATTTAAGATTTGAAGAAATCCTTAAGATGGGAATTCTCTTCCCATGTCTTTGTAAAGCCTGTGGTGTGACTCATCTGGTGCCTTGAAAAGGTATAAAACAAACAAACAAACAAAAAAACCAAAACCGGTTACCATCGAGTCCATTTGGACTCATAGCAATACTATAGGACACAGTAGAACTGCCCCAAATGGTTGCCAAGGAGTGGCTGGTGGATTCAAACTGCCCACTCTTTCCTTAGCAGCTGAGCTCTTAACCACTGCACCACCAGGGCCCCTGAAAAGGTATAAAGGATTGGAAATCGACCCAAGGTTGCTGTTACTCAAGACACTCCTTGTGGAATGCAGCTTAGGCCATGAGGGTTAAGGTCTAGTCAACAAATGTGTATGGTGGAAGCTCATTGATTTGGAAGTCAGGAGTCCTGGGTTCTACCCCGACATTGCCACCAGCTGTACTGCACAACCACAGGCAAGCCACTTAAGTTCTATAAGCCTTAGTTTCCCGTCTGTAAGATGAAGTTGTTGTTGGGTGCCCTCTAGTCAATTCTGACTCATAATGACCCCATGTGACAGAGTAGAACTGCCCCTAGGCTATAATCTTTAGGGAAGCAGTTCTCCACATCTTTCTCCCATGGAGCCACTGGGTAAGTTTGAACTGCCAGCCTTTTGGTTAGCAGCTGAGCTGCTTAACCATTGTACCACCAGGGCTCCTTGAAAGATGAAGAGACTGGGCAAGATTATCTCCAGGGTCCTAAACCAGCATTTTGTGACTTTAAGTCTTCCAAAATGAATGTTAACAAATCATGCCATTCTATGCCTCAAGTAGTTTTATACTAGGGCTCATTCCTGTTCCTGCACAATGGAAGAGTGTATCTCTAAGTAGGAACCCAGTCTTAGCCACAGATAATGAATATGCTCAGTGAGGAACTAAAAATGTGAGGCCTGTCTAAATGTGTATGATAAAAGGCTTGAATTGCAGAAGAAAACTTCAGTCCATTTACTAAGCAAACATGTATTGAGTAATAGCTAACATTGGGAACTTACTATATGCCAGAGATGGTACCAAGTATTTTGCATGGATTATCTCATTTATCTGCACAACCACTGTGTTTGCCCCGTTTTACAGATGAGGAAACTAAGGCACAAAGCAATTAAGTAACTTGCCCAGCTTAATGGGTGGTGGAGCAAGATTTAAACTCAAGTAACTTGAGTCCACAAGTTGGAATCGACTTGATGGCGACAGGTTTGGCTTATTGGTTTTTAAATTTGATTCCAGAACCCAAAATACCGCCACTGTGGGCAAAGCATTGGTACTGTGAGCGATATAAAAGTGAAGGTAATTTTTTTCCTACATATCCTCCTTTTTTTTTTTTTAACTTCCATCTCCACTCCAAAATCAATTCCCTTTTTTCCTCCAGTTCCACAGCCCTTAACATATTGTATTTCAGTTTAATCTTTCTAGATGTCTGCCTGTCTATATACTTCTCCCCTTTAAATTTCAAGCTCCTTGAGGGCAAAAATCTTGTTGTTTCACATCTTTGTATCTTCCATGGTTTCTAACATGTAGTAGATTAAAAAGAAAAATAGCTCGTTGAATTGAATTTAGAAAATTGGAGTTTCTGAATAGTGTAAATCTCTATCCTTCATTACTGGAGATGTAGTATCAGGGATGTGTCTGAAAACACATGTGCCATGGTTCCTTCCACTGTGTGCAAACATGCTAAGGCTCATTTGCAGAAGATGCCACATGATGCCTCATCAGCACCTTAGCACAACAGCCCCTCTTGGTGGGGTAACCATGGCCCCAGGTACCTTTGGCCTACTTATCAGTCATAGGACAGCCTCTCTCTGACACTGATGTGGAATGCTGGAGTTGGAGGGAACCTAGGAGATTCTGGTCCAATCCATTCATTTTATAGATGAGGAGATTAGGACCCAAAAAGAGCTACTGACTTATCCAGAGGCACACAGCTAATTAGTGGAACAGCCAGAACTAGGTTTCCTGAGATGCTGGTCATGCCCTGCTTTCTTCCACTCCAACATGCTGCTGTAGGTACTGATATCGCCCCTCTATAAATCTGAATCCCAAGGCCAAACTCTCCTCACCCTGATGCAATCACTAGGGTGGGTGAGAGGATTAGTGATAAGACGAGTCAGAGCTCTGGGTCCTAGAGCCTAGGAGTCTGGGAACCTCGTTAGAGCTGTTCCGTCGCCCTTTGTAGGGAGGTGGAAACAGTGATCTTGGCCCAGGGGTGGGTGTGGGGTAAGGGCATGAGGATGCTGGTAAAGGATTAAGCGTCACAAACATTAAAGCCACAGTCTTTACATACTCTGCTTAGACTGGAAATAAATCAAACCAGAATTGGTGCTAAGTACGTATTAAATTTCTGGACTGAATATATTCCCAAGTGTCCTATGGACTCATAAATATCTCATCCTTCAAGATAAAGAAAACGAAGTAACAAAGTGTAGGAAGCATAACTGGCAGGGTTCTGACTTGGTCCTTGTTCTGACTCTCATTGTTTGATAGGGTGGTCTTGCATCACCTGGGACAACCCAGTTTAAGCCTATTGTCCGCTATACCCACCATAGTAGTGCCTACCTTCAGTCTCATAATTTCACATAAATCATATGGTTACCCTGTGTATAAGTCACTTGAACTCTCTGAGCCTCAGTTTCTCAGTCTATAAAGTGAAGGGTTTTGAACAAATGTCTTCCAAATTTGCTTTACACTGGAAAAATACCTTGAATGTGAGGCCCAAAGATGCATGGTTACTTGACTAAAGACACAGCCAATCACTGGGGAAGGAAGGTGAATCAACCCATGTGAGGCTCCAGGAGGCGTCTTAAAGCTTCTTGTCTGGGCAGCTGAGAGCAAAGTCACTTACAGGATTTGTGACTGCTTTGTTATTGACACTGAACTTTGGGCCTAAGGTTCACCACTGGCAAACTGGGATTGGTTAAAAAACAAACAAACCCTTCTGAATAACGTGAGAATTCATTAGAGCTCACTTCCCAAACAAGCCAGTCATCTATTAATTGCATTCATTTTAGACATATATTGTTAGTTGCCGTCGAGTTGATTCTGACTCATGGTGACCCCATGTGTACAGAGTAGAACTGCTCCATAGGGTTTTCAAGGCTGTGACCTTTTGGAAGCAGATCGCTAGGCCTGTCTTCTGAAGTGCCTCTGGGTGGGTTTGAACCACCAGCCTTTCAGTTAGTGGTCAAGTGCTTACTGTTTGCGCCACCCAGCAGCCATTAGGCATATATTACAAGTATTATAACCCCTATTTGCATCCTATTACCCCTCTTCCATCTTTCCATCAGTTTTTATTTAACTTTTAGCTAAATGGATGAAACTGGATTTTTGGATTATGTTCTTAACTGGGGCTGTCAATTCACTGTCCCAACTCCATTCTCATGATAAAGAAATGTTGTTGGGGAGAAGGTTGTGACAAGGCCGTCTACTCAGGGTATTCCTTGTTGTGGTTACCCCAGCACTGTCAGGCAGTCTTCCCTTCCTTTTCCTCCTATTCCCATGTACACATTCTTTTACACGTGCTGACTCTGTGTATTATACAAAGGGCTCAGTCCTGAAGGAACAGGCACAGGTTCGTGGTATGCAATATTGAAGTGTGCGTATGCTTTATTTTGTCACCTTTCATTAAGCTTAGAAAGTTCTTGATAGCTGGAATAGTATTTAACAATTTTCTGTATCTCCCAGTTGTCTGCACACAGTAGGTGCTCAGTATATACTCAATGGAGTGAATTAATGATTGAATAAGTCTGTAGACCAAATATGAAGTTCTGGATCTCATAATCCCCTTCAGTACCAATTGCTGTGGAGCTGACTCTGACTTATGGTGACCCCATGTGTGTCAGAGTAGAACTGTGCTCCACAAATATGGAGTTCTGTATAATAAATTTGCCTATTTGTGAAATGCAAATAATTACCCAAATTTTGTTTTTTTTTAAATTTAGGAAGACCTTGGGCATGGTCAGATTGTAAATGTATGGCTTGTAAACCACTTTATTTTAACTGTTTTGATCTCACGTGTGTGGGGCTCTTAAACTGCTATTTACTTCACTTTATAACTTGTACCTTGGAGAGGCTGGATGATAAATGAGAGATGAATAATTCCTTATTGCTACTTATCTGCTGAATCTATAAACTAGTGTCAGCATTTACTCAGTTGGGTTTAAAGCTGTGTCTGGTATACTTATTAACCTGCTTAAAATAAGTCATAAAAATGGGCTTGGTTGGCAGTTCTTTTAACTAATTTTTAAAAATGACATTGATCATTTTTCCACTAACTTGTGGGTGACCTTTGGAGAGTCACTTAACCTCCTTTAGTTCACCTGTAAAATAAAAGGCGGAATCAGATCAGCTCTAAGGTCCTTGTAAGCTCTAACATTCTTTGATTCCGTGATTTTAAGATGAGTAAATTAAGGGATCCTGATAATACCTATTAGAGCAATTACAAATAGTTTGTATGGAGTATCTCATTTATACTTGGAATATCCCTGAAGCGTGGGGAAAGCAGCCTTTGGTAATTAGAACAGGACACTTTGAGTTTAATTCTGTCACTTTTTAGTGATGTGACCTTTAGCAATACAACATCTCTGAGTCTAGATTTCCTCCTCTATCAAATGGGCATAATACTCTAATAATACCCACACTACTTACCCCTGAGGATCACATATATATATATATATGAAAGCACTATTCATGGTCATATTTTATAGATGAGAGGGTAGAGGGACTGTTTGGTCAAGCAGTTAGCAGCAGGGCCAGAGTCCCTGGGGGTGCGAACGGTTAAGGTGCTTGGCTGCTAACTGAAAGTCGGAGATTTGAGTCCCTCTAGAGGTCCTCAGAAGAAAGGCCTGGTGATTTACTTCCAAAAAATTAGCCATTGAAGATCCTATGGAGCACAGTTCTACTCTGACACACTATGTTGCCATGAGTCAGAGTTGACTCCATGGCAACTGTTTTTTGTTTGTTTTTCAGCAGGGCCAAGGAAAGGATACCTAATTTGACTTTCCTTGTTCTATTTTTGATCGCAGGTGGACATTACAAAAATTTATGTAAAGACTGAGCATCTAGGATACTTCTCTGGGGTCTGTGGGTGTTTGATATAAACCTGTGTCTGATCAGACATTTCTAGGAATGCTAAATGCACAATGATAAGAAAATAAGTCAATTTCACACAGACTCACAGACCCAGGAACTCTTAGCTGGCAGAGAAGCAAGTGTTTTCAAAGGCATTGGAAATATACAACCTCTCCAGCTCTAGTTCTCTTACCTTGGGATGTATAATTGCCACACCATAGGTAAGTATGGTTTGCTCAAGGCTTTGGGTTTTGTACTGTTTCAAAAACATATTCATAGAAACCAGTTGTTTTTATCATAGAGAATTCAGTCAGCAAAGATGTCAGGAACAGGCTCCTGTGAGAATCATTCCCCAAGACAGCACCTACCACCATGCAGGGGCTTAGCGAGGATAATGAGCACCCAGAGGCAATCTCTAAATTGCAACCCCCCTCCAGTTTCAAGATGAATAGATGTTGATAGCAGCGACCAATCAGCAGAAATGCCTTTCCCCTCTCTTATTCAGCTGCCTCAGTCAGATGCCTTTCATATTTGTGGCACCTCAGAATGTCTTTCCAAGCCTTTTCTGGCGCACCCTTGAACTTGCGCCTGGGGGCAAGTGCCTCTCTCCCTTCACCCACCCCCCCAGCCTCTGCCACCATGCTTGTACACTGTAGGGTCTTGACGAATGTGACATGAAGAAAAATAGGGTGCCTGACTGGATCCTGTTTGCCTTGTAGCCAGAGAAGTGCAGAGATGAGCTGAGGTGGGTGGGGACTGTCTAGTGTCTACAATAAAACAAAATACTACAGTACTGCCCAAATACTCTTTATATCCCTTTACTGATTAATTAACCGAATAAAAGCCAACCTCAAAGTTAAAAAAAAAAAATGTAGAGCTTAGAGAAAAAGGATGGAAGTGGTATTAGAAGTCCATATCTCTATTGTACTTACAATTTTTTATTTGATAAATGTTTATTTGCTAACTAACAGCAAAGAAACTGGGCTTTAGCTCTATGTTACTTTTATTTTCTGTTGACTGGGATGTGTTATATTAAAACAAAAATCTCAGTAGACCATCTCTTGAAGGTTTCATAAGTGTATAGGGATTTTGTTTCTATTTGTTTTTGTTACCACTCTGCCCCACCCCATCCCATACTCTGCTTGTAAAGTGGAAGAGATGCAGCCCTCATCTCTGTAAACCGCTATTTATTTCTCTACAAGCTAAACTTATTCTGGTTTCAAAAATGGCACCTGAATTTATTAATAGCTGTCTTGTAATCCATTTGGTTTTCAGTCAAGTTCTTAGCATTTAACTCCCTAGCCTTCACTTTGGCCTTCACTTCAGAAGTCTTTCCTTCTAAGCACCCTCCTCAGCTTTTTGGCCATCACTAACGGTCTGTCTGCCCTCTCCTGTCCAAGTCCCCTCCTCTTCTCCCTTGGCCTGGGATCTGAATAAGCAGCTTTTATTTGCAGCTGCACAGGCACCTGGCCTTACATTTCCCCATATCCTGCAGCCAGCAAAGGGAGTTTTGAGAAGAGGAAAAAGTTACAAGAACTTAGACTATTGTTTTCAATTTCAGAAACACTCAAGGTTGCAAGTGAAATTCTGAGACAATCTAGATGGCTATAAAAACTTTTTTTTTTTTTTTTTTAAGTAGGGGTGGGGAGGACCTCTTTGTCAAAAAATCACTCCCACCAGTTGTGAACATCTCTATCTGGGAATCAGACGTCCTGGACTATTCTTTGAGTTTGAGTTCATTAATTTGGGGGGAACTCTAAAGCTGAATTCCCTAAAACTGATAATCTTTTGCCACAAAAGTGAAGCAGGTATAAAATTTTAGGAAGTGAGGCATGTTCTGGCTCTGGTCAATCCTCTGCCCCATCTCGCTCAAAATATTTCTTTTTTCTTATTTCCAATAAACAGAAACTCATTGTAGTTAATTCAGAAAATATAAATAAGTATAAAAAGGAAAACAACATCATCCTTAACCCTACCACTTGCAAAGAACCATTGGAAGTATTATTTGTTCTCTCTTTTGCTAAATACTTATTTCATATTGCATAGAATGTTTTGCAATCTACTTTTTACTTTAAAAAATACATTGTGAGATCTTTCCATGTCGTTAAATATTTTAAGAAAACACAATTTAATGGTTTGCAAACATTAATGGCTACATTATGGATTTAGATAGTTTATGTAAGAAAACCCTTATTGTTCAGCATCTAGGTTATATTCTGTTTTGCTGCAATAAATAAATGTTTGATGAATATCCTTAAGTACCCATAAATTTTGGTGAATAAAACATCTTTTAAACCTCTGATTATTTTCTTAGAGTAAATTTCTATCATTAGAAAAAGTAGATCATAGAGTATGAACATTTTTAGGGTTTTTGATACATATTGCCAAATTGCCTTTCAGAAGGTTGTACTCAAAATTCCCACTACTACCAGCAAACCATGAGAATACCATGGCACTCAATTTTTGGTAAGATAATTAAAAATATATTTACCAATTTGTTAGGTAAATTTCTACCTCTGATTAGACATATTTAATTTCTGAGGAATTTTTAAAAAAATTATTTTATTTTTTGTTGTTATCATTGTTGAGAATATACACAGTAGAACATACACCAATTCAACAATTTCTACATGTACAATTCAGTGACATTGATTATATTCTTCAAGCTGTGCAACCATTCTCACCCTCCTTTTATGAATTGTTCATCCACCATTAACATAAACTCACTGCACCCTAAATTTCCTATCTAATCTTTAATTTCTGAGGAGTACTGAGGTTGTAAATTAAGAAACAAAACAAACAAAGCCAAACAACAACAAGGAAACAAAACCTTCCTGCAGGGAAGAAGGTTGGAAAGGGGGACAGTAATGCCCAAGTGAACACATCACATGTGGAGATTATTTTAGGGACTGTGGAGAACTCCTGTCTGCCCTTAGTCCACTGCTCCATAAAGAGCAAGGCTACCTGTTTTTAAACTGGGGTTTGTCAGTGAAGTTGAGGGACTATGAATGCCTTCATATTATTTGCAAATATTTATGGGCATGAGAATATAGGTATTTTTCTGGGAAGAAGATCTGTAGCTTTAACTACATTCTCAAAGAGAACACTGCCCCAAATGATGATAATAATAACAAATAAGTCAACACTATCATGTTTATTGAGTCCTTACTTTATAACTGGCACAGTGTTAAGTACTTTGTATGCATTTTCTTACATAATCCTCATAATTATCTAAGGATCGTGAGGATTTTAAAATATAAGAAACCTAAGCAAAGAAATGTTAATTAATTTGCCCAAGATAGCGCAGCTAATAATAATGGAGAAGGATTTCAAACCACATTATTCTAAACTGTACTCTGACGCAGGGACAATGTGCACTTAGTATCTCATCGGATATGAAAAATTTTCCAGAAGTTCTTTACAATGAGTTTATCACCCAGAAATTGCCTTTTGTGGCTTTAAAATTTTTACCTGGCAAATGAGAATAATCTTAGATTATTTATGAGGAGGAATTTTATTTTTGAAAAAGGTGGCATCCTCAACTATTCAGAAGTACACTTATACATCTTATTTCCAGAATATACTAGAAATAGAAGTGAAATAACTTGATCAAAGTCACCCAGTTTGTAATTACTGCATTGTGGCTAGAATCCAGGCTTTGGCAACACGTTGGCTACTGCCTATAGTGTTCTCTCTGACCTGGAAGCAAACACTTCCCATGGACAAGTGAGGAACGTCAGCTTGGCTAAGCCCTGAAAGTTTCAAGGGGTTTAATGTCCAGCAGGATATCCTGGGTGGTGCAAACTGTTAACTAGCGAGCTCAGCCTCAAAGGAAATGTTGGCAGATTCGAGTCGATACAGAGGCTCCTCAGGAAAAAGTCCTGGCAATCTACTTTCAAAAACTGGGGTCGCCATGAGACGGATTGACTCCACAGCAACTGGCTTAGTGTCTAGTAACTGAGAGATCTCCATTTCCAGGGGAAGGCTGAAGGGGGGAATTGGCATCAGCGGGGTTGGAGGTCAGCCCGGAGGGTTTGAGGAAGTGAACGGCTCCTGGGCGGTGGAGCCCTTACTCTTAAAGTATAAAGCCGATACCTGGGATTCACAGCAACATGCGGCGCTGAGGTACGGGGAAGCAGAGGCAGTCTTCACAGGGAAAGACCTTTTAGTTCGCTGAGCCGCTTTCAAGCGGAAAGCTCAGGTGGGAGCACGGTGTCCCGTGAGCGTCCACAGAGGGTAGAAGCAGGGGCCTCTCCGCCGAGATTCTTGGGAGGGATTCCTGCATTGAATGGAAGGCTGGACCAGATAACCTCTGGGGCCCTTCCAATTCCAAAAGTCTATGATTATTATATCTTGAGGGAAAGAAGTAGACAACTATGGGACTGGAATCATTGATTTAGAGCCCCGCCCCAGTCGCCGGCATAGTCCTCATCTTGGACAAATAATTTAACCTGTCAGTGCAAGGGACAATGCCTGGCGCAAAGTAAAGCTTTGTAAATGTTTGCTGAATGCATGCATGAATGAATGGATGGATTTAAGTCTCCCGGAGTCTCAAGGCATACTGGTTAAAATTGGAATTTTACAGTTCCCTTTGATTGGTGTGGAGTTTTAATAACACAATGTAAAGTATATTGAACTTCTTAAAAGAACATGTGGTCTCCCCCAACCACAGTGATTTTAATTTTTACTTACACTGACAATGGGTAGACTTATAATTTACCAATATTAGTAATCATAATATGCAGTGATGTGTTTTGAGTTCACACAGAACGCTGTTTCATTAATCCGACCCTCTCACTCTGCCCCCTCCCCCCACCACCCAGGTCAATTGGGTAGTTTAGCGCCTCCCTGGGCCGGGTCGGGCACGCCAGCCCGGGTTTCTGAGAACACCTTCTCTGCCCCGGGCAAATGCCGAGGTCTAATGGATTGTTCAAGCTGCTGTCCAGATTAGATAGCGACCCCCACCGTTATCGCAGCTACAGCAAACCCAAACTTGAGCTGTGCCTAGCTTTCTAAGGCAGCCCTATGGGAAGGGCTACGGAATCTAGACGGGACGAGGTACCTCACGGTTGTTTTCACTTCGCTCTTCACTTTCCTCCATACCGCATTTTAAGAAGCAGGTGCCCGGATGTGGTCGGTACATACTATGTGTTGAATTCTAGGGAGTACTGTGGTTCTAAGACAGAAACTCAGATTCTGCTTGTCAACCTTTGAGAAGTTATGAACATTTTGAGCACCCCCGCTCCGTTAAATAACTGGGAGGTGCGTTTACACAAACAGGGGCTACTACCTCCGACCTGCAGTGTGGTAATTTTCCTGATTTTCGTTGTTCTTGAGTCCCTGTAGGGGAAGCATAACTGACTTTACGACCTCTATTCAGAATTCCTCGTGGTCAAGTTTTGTACCTGTTAATGATCTTGTTTAAGAAAAAAGAAAACCACTGGACAAAACCACCATTTTTCTTATTATCTAATTTATCTCCAGTTACTTTCTAAGAGCAAAACAAAACTACCAGCATTATTGTTAAATGAAACTTTTATGTATGATCTAACAACAAATTCTACATAACCAAAATAATAAACACTCAAAATCATTATTTATGTACAAGGAGAGACTAATTGTTCTATTCATATTATGATAGAACTACTACGCTCTAACAGAAAGCAAATAAAACATTAGCCAGTGAACAACAGAAAACTATTTATACCATATCAATTTCCTGTTAAATCCCTGGAGTCAGTGAGAAGCCGTAATAAACTGTGTGGCAGGACAAATCGTCTAGCTCTTTTAAAAAAAGTTTCCACATCATTAAAAAATTTTTTTTTCTGCATCATGTTTTTGAGTGAATCAATCTTGTTATATTCCTACCTAACCGCTGAAAAATTATTTGTAGTGGGCTATTTATTTACAGGTGGAAATTTAAAAAATTCCTAAGGGCAAACAAAACAGCTACTGTGTAGTTTAATATCCAGAAATTAAAATAATTCACCAACAGAAAGAGTGCTGATTAATCAAACAAGACGTCTTTATCGAGTAACTTCTGTATGCAAACAGTACACTCTAATTGATAAAAAACGAATTTATTATGAAAGCAGTGGGCCTCGGGTTGGGATGAGAAAAGACGAAGCCAGACGCAGAGGAAATTTCAAAGGCAGAACATCTGTCTGAGAACATCTTGCAGTCTCCCAATCAGCTGGGTCTGCAGCCGGCCAAGGACGGGTAAAACAGAAAGGCACACAGGTAAAAAAAGAAGAATAAATTATATCGATAAAGATCAAAGTAAGGAGGGGGATTTTGATTAACAAGAATAGGAAAATCTGGAACTGAATTAGGGAAAGGAGGATGAGAAACGAAAAGAAAAAAGAGGAACAAAGGAAAGGAGAAAACATA
The DNA here is from genome assembly GCF_000243295.1 of Trichechus manatus latirostris. Taxonomy (NCBI): domain Eukaryota; kingdom Metazoa; phylum Chordata; class Mammalia; order Sirenia; family Trichechidae; genus Trichechus; species Trichechus manatus. The sequence goes on along the minus strand of NW_004444027.1, from coordinate 10,139,848 downwards.
AAAGACAATGCTAAACGAATAAAGAAAATCCCGAACAACTGGGGAGTAGTTGACCGAGAAACCACGAATCTAAGTATCGGATTTTTAGAAAACGCAGGAACATTCCCAGGGTGGGACTGGCGGCAAAGACCCCAGCGAACGCCGCACAGAGCTCCGGGACACCGGCCCCCGGTGAGGGCATTCAAGTGGAAATTGCATCTATTGCCACTTGTTTAGCGGTATGTAGTATTCAAAGAATCTGCCAGAATTTTTTGTAAGATCGAGGAGGACGCCTGCTGGGGATTTGTCGAGTTTTGGGCCCGGGGAGAGAAATTGTTAGAAGACAGTGTCTTTTCGCTGAACCTTAGCTGTACTGAGGCCTGGGAATACGGTCGCTTCTTGACAATCTCCAAGTCCCGAAGCAGTGCGAAATCTCTACCCCGAGCCCCCGCCGGAGCCCGGGACTCATCTTGAAATTCTAAGGCCGCTGTGAAATCTTAAGGCTCTTTGAATGGAACAGAGATTCTCTGGACCAGATTTTCGTGGCCACTCATCCCGCCAGCTTGGGGTGCTATGCACCTCAGTAACCCTCCAAATCTGGCCTGAGAAAGGGGGACTGATCCGGTGTCCTGAGGGCTAGAGTGAGGTTCGCTGCAACCCTCGACCTTAGGGGGTCTCTCCTCAGGGGGATACTGAGATCCAGAAGAGCCTAACCGGGGAATATAATGATCATATTGATGAAATACCTATTATGTAGTCTGGGATCCTTGGCCTATTTAGGGACTTCACGTAGGCGGTCGCGACTGGGAAGAAACGGGAAAAGGGGGAGTTTTGCTGCGTGCTTCGCTGCTCAGGCCATGGGGATAGCCGCCGTTGGCGAAGGAAAAGAAGAAGGTCCAGGCCCCCGGGAATGCCCCGCACATCTAGAAGGGCGCGCAGGAGACGAGCGGAAACCCTGCTTGCCTTCTCTCCGTCCCGGGTCGTCTCTGCGCACAGCAGCCGACGAGCGGGACGGCGCTGCCCCATCGGCTTTGCTCTCAGCAAGAATCTCTGGCTCAAAGAGCAACCCGGGACTCGTTCCTAGCAGCGCCAGGTCCAGACCCGAGGCCACGCGACTGATCCTGGCCTGAGGCCTGGGCTTCCTCGCCCTCCAGTTCCCCGCTGGGATTCTGGGGCTGAAGACGCGACCCGGGAAACTGCGCGCGCGACACTCCGTCCTTAGTGACCTTGGCCCACGTGCGCGCCATGATGGTAGAAATGCGTTTAAACCAAATACAGGCTTTGGTCTCGCCAGCAATAAAGAGGTAATGAGAAAGGGCTCTGCGGCCTTGTGGGCTGAGCCCGGGAATATGTATTTATTTGCAAATATTCGATAGCCTAGAGAACTCTCTGGCGCGGATCGCTCGGCATGCCCCCAACCGCCCGCGGTTTGCAGAAGGCACCCTCCTCCACCCTCTCCCGCCCGCCGACCAGCTCGGCTTCACCCTGACCAGTCTTCTCCGCGAGAGATTCCGAAAGTTAAAAGGCAGCAAAGCACCAGATAAGAGAGTATTTATTTTTAGGCTACGTTGCTCAGTTTTCTGCGCCGGCTGCGTGCTTCTGATCCGGGCGCTCTTTTGAGAAGACCGTCTGTGGATGGGGGAGTCAGTTAGAAACTAGTTCGAGCCCTCTTGCGGGAGATACCAGCAATGTGACTTTGGACAGACTAACTTTTCCCAATCTTTCTTCTTGTCGTGAGAGGATTGGGAGAAACAAACAAAACCCTGAGGTAAAAGAACTCTGTAAACTTTGAAGCGCCATACAAAGAGGATTAAAATTGATTACTACTTGGTAATGCTGTCATCCTCTTTCTAGTTTTTCTGATTTCGAGACAATTCTCTACTCTTTGGGGTCCCTGAGGCTTACGATGTGTCCCTATTATTTACATCTCCACTCCCCCCACCCCATCTTTAAAAAATGTTACTTTTGTTCGTTCGCATCTCCAAACTCAGCCGGTTTAGGACTGTTCGCCTGTAACCCGGCCCATTGAGGCCTAGCCTGGAGACGTTTAAGGCCGCTGGGCCGCGCGATGGCCGCGGCGTCTTCTGGGGTCCGATTTGTGTTGGAGACCCCACCGCACCAGCTCCTCCAGCCCGCGACCCCGCGTCGCCAGCCCTCCAGGGCTGTGCTCCGGGCTTTACCCCCCAGGGCTCCGGCCGAGCGCGCCGGACACCAATGTTCAGATTTGACACTCATCAGTTCCCAGTTCCTTTTCCTGTCGCCGACACCCTTAAGCACTACTCTTCTCCCCTCCTGCCCCAGTCTTTTCAGACCCTCCGCCGGAGCCTGACGCCACACGCAGTTTATTGACCTTCTATCCACTTCGGCGCTTTACCTGACAGCGCGAGGGGCACCCCGCAGCGCACGGCCTCTCCCTCCCCACCCCCCAGCAGAGGCACGAGAGCCCCTTTTAAGCTTTTTTTTTTTTTTTTTTTTAAAAAAAGAAAAGTTCCCTTTCTCATCCTAGCCTCTCCTTTCGCATCCCGAGAACCTACAGAAAAATTGCCTGAATTCGGGCGACTGGAGGGAACCCAGGCAGCGATTTCAGGGCCACACGCATATTCCTGTGTCTATTCTTTGATCTAGGTAATTCAGGTGAAAGTGGCCCCTCCTAATTTTCCGAATAATTGTCTCGAATCTCCACTTCGTGCTGTGTTTAGACAATTGGAGATTGATCGTTTGAATTTCTTCACAGTCTGTGTGCTGTTCCCAGCCGTAAAACATCTCCGTACTGCTAGAAGGAAAGTACTTCACACGTGCAAATTATAATTTTCTGTCCTATAAATCACTTGACAAATGTAACAAAGCATTAGAAGGCCATTTGAAATGGATATTTTATTAGGTTTGAGACATACGTCAGGGATAAAGAGCAATTTATTAACATTTTCTCAATACCAATCACACAAAATTGTCTTAAGATATTTTTTTTCCTGCCAACTGAACTCGCTAATGCAAAATAACTTTCAGAGACAAATTCTTTAGAAGAAAAAGGAAATTTATGGAAATGTCTTTGTGGTTAAAATTTAATGAGCTCTGTAAAAAAAAGTCATAAAACGGAACCCTCAAACATGTTATTCTAGGACAATTTATCCAAATAAGACTGTCAGAAAGAAAAAAAAAAACCACCACTACTACTAAAAAAACAAACAAACAAACAAACAAACAAACAAACCAACTTTGTGATAATACACCATGGAATTCTAGCAGCTTTACACAGTCAGGTTTACCCTCAAGTCAAATCAGCACTTCCCTGATTTTCCCAGCTAAAAACTGTTCAATTTTCCTTAATTTTGGTGAATACACAGAGGAATGAGAATGAATATTAGCGCCAAGGGAAAACTAGCAGGGATAAGAAAGCCAAGATAGTTGGGAAGGGGGAAGATAAGTAAAGCAGATGAGCATAGGTTTTGAGAAGGTGGCTGCTGAAGAGAGAAAGGTATCAGCAGGCAACAACCTTCCATTCTTGCTAGGCAGAGTTAATATTTGTAGTAAGTGCATGGGAAACCAAGAGACTTTGCAGTAAAACCTGCCCAATTCCAGGGGAACATTTCCTCCTATGGCTAAAACCAAAAAACCCAAACCCACTACTGTCAAGTTGATTTCGACTCATAGTAATCATAGAGGACAGAGTAGAACTGCCCCATAAGGTTTCCAAGGCAGTTCTTAAGGAAGCAGACTGCCACATCTTTCTCCAGCAGAGTGGCTGGTGGGAGTGAACCACCGAAGTTTCGGTTACCAGCCAAGGACTTAACCACTGTACCACCAGTGCTCCTCTCTCCTATGGTTACAGAGTTAAAATATGCCATTGTCTGTTTGTAACCTTTCAACAGGTGGAGGCACAGACAACACCTTAGATTTCAAACTCTTCTGGAGTCTTAGATGAGTAGGAATAGCAATATTTTACCCTGAATTCTGGGTCTTCTCATTCTCCACCTGTATCCTCTCAAAGCTGTTCTCCTGCATTTATCTTTGTTCCTCTTTTTCTTTGTTTTTTTTTTTTTTTAAATTAAAACAAACTTCTTGTGGTGAAATACATGCAACAAAACATTTCAACCATTTTTATGTGCACAGTTAATTCAGTGACATTAACTACATTTGTCCCTCCTTTTTCTTTTCTTTTGTATTTAGCTCTTCTCTCAGTTTCTCAGGTGTAAGTGAGAATCAAAGCTCATTTGTCTGAACTTTGGATTTGTAGGAAACAGAGGTAATTTTGACTTGTATGCAGCCTCTCTGCATCCCCAAAGCATATGCAGCCAAGCTTTTCAAAGCACAGTGGACACTGGGAAGCAAAACACAGTCACTGTGTTATACCTGCAAGGCCCACCCCCACAACCTTCTTCCCACCACATGTCTGATACCAGAAGAAATGAAAATTAAACCTTAAGACAAGTCTGACTGGCCCTTGGCCTATGAAAAGGCAAAGAAAAGTATCACATCCTGAAGTGAGGCCTATTCACTGACTAATGAAGCCAACAGGAAACGTCCTGGAGACTTACTGCCCAGAAAAACTAACCTATTCTAAGTCTGACTGGGTCAGTAAGCTTGTCCTAAGCTTTCCAACATGGTTCTCAAGACAGAGACTCGCAGCAGCAGGGACCCCTGGGAAAGCAATACAATCTGGAGGGAGCAAAGTTCGGAGGGCCAGTGACACCAGCGACACCTGATCAAATCAGGTTGATTTCTTGTGTGATATGTTTATTTATTTTTCCTTGAGAGCCCAACCGTCCCCATCCACTTCAGACTGTTACAGTAAGAAGCAGAACTGGGAAATAGAGAAAATAAAATGCCACCTAACCGTAAGAATTAGAAACAGAATGAGCCAGAGAAAAAAGGGGAAAAAGAAGCCGTGTCTCTGTGTCAATATGTTCTGAAAGAAACAGATGAAGAACTTTATGTTTTTTTCTTGTTCCCAAAGGCTCAGAGCCTCTCCCACATCCTGAGCCCTTTCCCTCTCCCATTTTCCTCACCTCTTCTCTGCTATTTAGTGTGCTCCACACTGGGCTTTCCATTTCCTAGAGGCTTGCTGCTTCTGGTCCCCTGTCCCTCCTCCCCATCTTCCTTGGTGTGTTCCTCTGCCCTGACGCAGGGGTCACCAGAAGGACCAGGAAGGAGACTCACCCACAGTGGGATCTGTGTCCCTCTGGCTCCTCTCTGCCTGGTGTGAGGCAAATGCTCAGGAACAGTCTCAGTCTGAGGGATTCCAGGCTGTTCTCAGCCAGTGGGAGGGAAGCCTTGTGAACTGTGTCTCCCCGCTCCCTCAGAGCTCCCAGCTTTCCCCTCAGAATTAGATAACAGGAATAATAGATAAGAGAAGTGGTTCATTAATTCAGCAAGCCTCTTTTTTTTTTCCTTTGGTATGTGTAGAAGTGGAAGGAAACTGCTAGGGAATGAAGCTCTGGGCCGACATTTTTTTTTCTTAAATGCAATGTTTATGAGGTTCCAGAGATGCTTTGAAAGGTCACCCAGAAGGACCAGGGAATGATGCCAATCAAATCTAACAAAACACACTTTACAAGGAGAAATGCTGAAGTCACAGCATGTGCCTTCTCTACCCCAAAGTCTCTCTCTCAGTCACTAGTCCTGCATTTCTGGTTGAGTGGAGAGGGCTGCTTTATGGTATTTACTTAAGTCATACAATTACCTTCTAAGAGTAATAATGGCAGTATTACTACTAACAATGCCAGTACCACTACTCCTAGTAAGGCAGTATAAAATAACAGATCTTTCAAAGTACACGCTCATGTATTATTTCTTGGGCTTGTCACAACAGCCCTGTTGGGTAGGCAGCTTATATATTATTATCCTAGATGAGGAAGTTCCTAGGTGGTGCAAATGGTTAATGTGCTTGGCTGCTAATTGAAAGGTTGATGGTTTGAGTCCACCCAGAGGTACCTTGGAAGAAAGACCTGGCTGTCTACTTTAGAAAAATCAGCCATTGAAAACCCTATGGAGCACAGTTCTACTATGACACACACGGCGTCGCTATGAGTCAGAATTAACTCGATGGCAACTGGTTAGATGAGGAAACAGAGCTCAGAGAGGTTAGGCAACATACTGATGGTCAAGTCATATAGGTAGAAACGAGTGGAGCCCTATTGGATTCTAGATTGACTGATGCCTAATCCAGTAATAAAGAAATCAATGGATTCTTAGAAGAGACCTCAGAATTCCAATCTCCTACCTAAAACAGGAATCCCCTGCAAGAGATTGATTTTCCATACTCTGTTTGAACACTCCTGGTGGTGGGGAGCTCATTGCTCTACATTCCATATATGGACAACTCTACTGGCCACCACACTTTGGTGCCTCCAAATGACCCAGGATTGCAGGACTGCACCAGGCACACAGAAAGACACTGAAAGTAACCGCTGTGGTGTGATTTGAGGAACAGATGAACCAGATGTCTCTTGACAGGGCTGCTGTGGAACCCCTTCTCCTCATGCCTGGCTTTATTCAGGATAGTTCTTTCATGTGGAATCAGAATCTCCCAAAGACAATTCTTAAAGATTAAGAAAAAGAAACACAATTCCTATATTCTTTAACATATTTTCCAGTGTTTAGTCACCCTAGATCCACCTAACAACCTCTGCAAGGCAGGGGGTGAATGGACAAGTTATTACTTACTTCTAAATTGTAGACCAGGAAACTGAAATAGAAAAATTAAGTAAATTGTCAGATATTAATGAACAACTCTATGGTGGAAAAGGCAACAGAGAGATGAAAACTTGAGAGAAAAAGGAAAAATATAAGGGAAAAAATGTAAACATTTTTAGTATGAATATTTTTATAAGTGATGAATAAGGTGTCCATTTATTGTTATCTTTCACTCTTCCCCTGCCAAATGACTTGTAGAAACTATACCACAGGAAGATTTTAGTGTAAAACTCCCTGTGGCATTAGATTGTTAAAATTTCTGAAGAGTAAGCTGAAAAGTGCAAAAGCAGGGCCAGGCCTTCTCTCTCCAGGGGACAGTGTCGTTTTCACTGGAGAAAGGCTTAGTTCCCATGTAGGTTCCTCTTACAGGGAGTTTTGATCTAAAATTTGAGGAAGAGGTCTCCATCCTCCCATCTAAATAGCAAAGGACCGGGAGCAGCAACACCTACTTATTCCAATTAGGATTCTATCCAAGGGCTGCTCAGAAGTTTTTAAAAGAGAATGATTTTGCAGTAGGGATCAAGGTGGAACATGGATAGTGGTGATCATCATGCAACCTCATGAATATACGAAAAACCATCTAAGAGGATGAATTCTGTGATATGCGAGTTATAGTTCAATAAGAGCAGAGCAGAGAGAAAACTCACGTCTGTATTAAAAGGTAAAAGAGAGTAACTTCAGATGTCACAGTGCAGTAAACCAGAGCACCTGTGTTTGAATTTCAGCCATGACATCTCCTTACCTTAGTCCCCTGCAGGTGACCACAAGAATCTGGGTGCCTTACAGTGTTATTGTCCAGGCCACCAATGTCCAGGAAAAAACACAAGTCACAGATAACACGTTTTAGTGTTCCTAAATTAAAAAGAGAAACGCAATTATGGGAGTGTTAATGAAACTTCACGTCTTTTCATTTTTTCCTACCTTTCTGAATTTTTTGTAAGGGACAGAAAATCCCATTTTTGTCCCTATGGTTTCAGATTTTCCTGAGGTTTTACGTATTTTGGGGACCCTGAGACTCCACTCTCCTGAGGCCTTGCTCCGGGTGCTATTGGTTGAGCCCAGGCTGGAGCAAGCCTTTCCCTGGGAGGGATGGGAGCACGGCAAGCCTCTCAAATGATGGCAGCAGTGGCTGTTTTGACTGCCCAGGGTGGTGGAGGGTGGGACCATGGACTGGCACAGATCACCAGGTGGGCTTTGGGTGCAGAGTTAGAGCAATCGCTCTGTGGGCTATCGTGAGTGTGCTCTTCCACTGCAAAGGGCTTATTGTTTCATATGCTCACAGACTTGTCCTATTGAGTGAAAGGGTAAAACCTCCAGAGATGATAATGGTGTTGAGGATGATGTAATGACTAATAAAATGACTAATAAAACTTGCATCTCTAAAAATCACTCAAAATCCAGACCAAGGAGAGGAGCAGAGAGACTTTCTGAGGAACATCTGTCTGAGGTCTGCTCTTCTTATTCTTTATGCACACACGCACACACACAATTTTTATTAATCTTTATTATAGAAGTATTATATATTCATTTTTAAAATTAAAAGTCTGGTAGAAGGTAAAAAGTGACTCATCCTCACTATCTGCCCTTTCCCCCCAGTATACAGGTCTTAAATTCTGACTTCCCTTATGAGGACTATCCTTTGCTGGAATGTTTGACGTTGAGCATGTAATTAAGCGTCTCCAGAAATTTTGTTTCTTACTCTTGTATGAACAAATTAACATCTTTAAGCCTCAATTTTCAAATCTTCAAAGTGGGGATAAAAATAATACTTACATCATAGGGTGAGGGTTAAATGAGGTTACATAGAAATCCTTAATGTAATAATACCCTGTGCAAAAAAATATATTAGCTATTATTATTATTATTAGCTGTGGGCAGGGGAGGAGACTTGGCACTTAGCCCAGTGACCCTGTTCTGACCACCTATGCCAACCTGTGTCCAGGTCAGGAAACCGTGACAACTGCGGTCAAGTGTCGGCGGGCCATCTCATTAAACCCCTCCAGGGCCCAGAAGCTCATGGCTGTGCTGTGCTTGGTGAGCGGCTCCTTCCATTGTGACATGACTCTGCCAGTTAGAGTATCCCTTCAGGACCAGGAGGCCCTAAAGTGACTAACTCCTGGTGGGAGTGGGACTTTATTTGGACCTGAGTCTTCAGAAGAGCTCATCCACTCTAGAATAACATGATGTCCCTGGGATGTGGGCAGAGGTGAGGACAATTTGAAAACAAATTGCCTGTTGGGCCAGCCACTAACTTAACGCTACATTTCCTGTCCTGTTCAGACCTATGCTCTCTGCTGAAGCCTATCAAGCTTCTTTTTTTTTATTGATATATAAGTCACATATCATAAAATTTACGCTTTTAAGATGTACAATTAAATCATTTTTAGTATATTAATGAGGTTGCACAACAATCACCACTATCCAATTCCAGAACATTTCCATCTCTCCAGGGTTCAATTTAATTTGATTAATAAATGTTTACAGAAAGTTTCTTATATAAAATAATAGGCACTCTAGTTAGAACGGTCTTCAGAGTTTTGTTAGTCGAACCCCATTCTACACTGATTTTCCTGTATAGCACACCCAGCTTTGTCAAACTTGCTTCCTCCTGCTTCTGCACAACTGACTTTGGTGAATCATGACTTCAGCTATTAATAGTGACCATTCATTGAGTTCTCACCATGTACCAGGCACTGCACTGAGAACTTTGTGTGAATTATCTCTTATCCTTTTATCTAATTTTACACAAGGGACTTGAACTCAGGTCTTCTGGCTTCTATGTTTATATTCTTTTTACTCTGCCAGGCTAACTCTGAAATACTCATTTTATTCTTCTTCAAGCTTAGAATGTTCTCCTCACTCTTCCGATAAGCAATAATAACTATTTGTGTAGCATTTAACAGTTTACAAAGTGTTCACATCTATTATCTCATTTGATCCTCCCAACAACCTTGTGTATTAGAGGGGCAAATGGTTTTCATACTTTGCCTCCTTTGAAAATGCTCCTGAGAGGCTTGCCACACTAGAGCCATCTGATTGCAGGCTTTGCAGTCACTTCAGAGATCAGTTCAACATCTCTCTATTCACACTACGTGATCATCTTAGATCAATGTCTTTTCTAAAAGTTAAGGTTCAATAAGTGTATATGTATAATCTTCTCTCTCGTGTTCATATATAAATTGTGTATTTGGGTCTATCTTGTTTATCTCCTAGGAACATAAAATCTTCAGGGACAGAGACCATCTTGCAGTTTCTGTTTTAAGTCTCAGAGGACTTTTTTTGAGGGCTGGTCCCAGTACTTGGACTCTCCTATCCTTTCTTTAAGTGACAGGATATTTTTTCTTGTGGGGCACCCATTTCCTGGGCTTAGATGGAGCAAGTGTTCCAAGCTTTGCCAATTCAAAGATCCATTAAGAGTTTTCCTGGGACTTTCTAGCAAGAGCTAATGGTGAAAAAGCCATGTCTATTGGGGTTCCTAAGTTGGTAGGATGCAAATCTTGGGCTTCAGGATGCTATTAGGCAGCACACATGGGAGAGAACCTGCCAACTAATGAGGGTTGACAAAAGCTTGATGATATATTATGAACTTCTAGATTCAACTGTGCCTTTATTAAGTTAAATTGGTTTTTGGGGGAGAGAGAACTTGGCAATTGAAAGATTACTAATACAGGGCCATATGCAAAATAATCCATAATTCTATTTATTGACTGATTTACCAGTACAAATGAGGAGACTCTGTAGAATTAAATAGACTGAATTGGCATCTTCTTTCTTCTTATGGGTTGACAAACAACTTATATCAAATTCTAGATGTCAAGCCTTCCTTTGAGCTCCAATTTTTTAAAACAAAGAAGGTGAAATCATTGTTTTCATCCCTGACCATCACCCATATCTTATCATGCCATTAAAATGTGAGGTAACTTGAAAAGACTCTTGTTATGGATTGAATTGTGTCCCCAAAAAATATATATTGTAAATCCTAACCTCTATGCTTGTGGTTATAATCTCATTTGGTAATTTGTTGTCTTTGTTATGTAATGAGGTAAAATGAGTGTAGAGTGTATGTTGAGTCAATCTCTTTTGAGATATAAAAAAGATTAAACAAGCAAGAGAGAGAAGGAGAGATGGGGGAAGAGAGATGCCAAGCCACATGAAGATCTCCCAGGACCAGAAGCTGAAAGAGACAACGACCTTCCTCCAGAGCTGACAGAAAAGGAAAGCCTTTCTCTAGAGCTGGCATCCTGAATTTGGACTTCTAGCCTCCTAAATTGTGAGAAAATTAATTTCTGTTTGTTAAAGCCATCCACTTGTGGTACTTCTGTTATAGCAGCGCTAGATAACTAAGACAACTCCCATAACAACACAGATACACTTCCGTTTACAGGTTTAACTCATAGGAAAGTCCCTGGGTTGCTAATTCATCACTGATTTGCACTTATCTGTAAATATGTTGTTGTTATTAGGTACCTTCAAGTCCTCTCTGATTCACAGCAACCTTATGTATAACAGAACGAAACTTGCCAGTCCTGCACCATTCTCAAAATTGTAGCTATGTTTGAGCCCATTGTTGCAGCTACTGTGGCAATCCATCTCATTGAAGATCTCCCACTTCTTCTCTGATCCTCTACTTTTTTTTTCCTATGCTTTAAGTGAAAGTTTACAATTCAAGTTAGTTTCACATACAAAAATTTATATACACATTGTTACGTGACCCTAGTTGCTCTCCCTATGCTGTGACAGCACACTCCTCCTTTCCACCCCGGATTTCCCGTGTCCATTCAACCAGCTCCTGACCCTCTCTCCCTTCTCATCTTGCCTCCTCCAGACAGGAGCTGCCCATTTAGTCTCATGTATCTACTTGATTAAAGAAGCACACTCTTCTATAAGTATCATTTTGTCCCATAGTCTCTGACCCTCTACTTTACCAAGCATAATATCTATCTCCAGCAATTGGTCCCTCCTGATGACACGTCCAAAGTAAGCAAGAAATCTCGCCATCCTAAGTTATAAGGAACATTCTGGCTGTACTTCCTCCAAGACTGATTTTTTTGTTCTTCTGGCAGTCCGTGGTATATTCAGTATTCTTCACCAACACCACAATTCTTCTTTGGTCTTCCTTTTTCGTTGTCTAGCTTTTGCATGTATATGAGGGGATTGAAAATACCGTTGTCTGGGTCAGGCACACCTTAATCATCAAAGTGACAACTTTGCTTTTTAAGATTTTAAAGAGGCCTGTTGCCACAGATTTGCCCAGTGCAATGAATCATTTGATTTCTTTGCTGTTGCTTCCATGGACGTTGATTGTTGTTCCAAGTAGAATGAAATTCTTGACAGCTTCAATTTCTTCACCGTTTATCATGATGTTGTTTATGGGCCCAGTTGTGAAGATTATATGTACAGTCATGCACCGCATAAAGTCTCTTCAGGCAATGTTGGACTGCATGTATGCCCATGGTCTCCCCATAGAGCCTATTATATTAAAAATTTGAGGTACATGTAATTGTTTGTAATGACACACGGGTGCTACTTTGCGATTTGCATTGAAACATTATTATTACTGTATTATTATGTTAAAAATATTTTTGTGTATGTGGAAGTGTTTCTTAAATGTTTTTTATGCATAGAAAGGTACACTGTATACTATAAATAAGACAAATATTTGACTGTATAATAAGACTAAATATTTGATGAACCATACCTAACTGTTCTGACTTACGTACAAATTCGACCAAAGACAGATTTAGGAATGGAACTCGTTCATAACCCGAGGACTCCCTGTATATAATATGGTATTCACACAGTGTCCAAATCATGTAACATCCTATTTCACAGAACATATCATGGACGTTAAGTAAGGCATGACTGTATATGGATATATAGGCAAAAATATATGCCCTAATATATATGACTCATGGGGTCTTCATGAGTTGAGGGCCAGCTTGATGGCAACTAACAACAACAACAATATAACAAACACACATATGTGCATTGCTGTTGTTGATAGGTGCCTTCAAGTGGGTCTCTGACTCATAGCAACCTTTTTTTTTAAATTTTATTTTAATTTAGGTAAAAGTTTACAGCTCAGGTTAGTTTCTCATTCAAAAATTTATACCATATTGTTTTCTGACATTGGTTGCAATCCCCACAATGTGACAACATTCTCCCCCTTTCCACCCCAGGTTCCCTGTGTCTATTCAGCCAGTTTTCCTGTCCCTTCCTGCCTTCTCATCTTGCTTTTGGGCAGGACTTGCCCACTTGGTCTAGTATATTTGATTTAATTAAGAAGCGCGTTCCTCACGTGCTATTGTTTGCTTTATAGGCCTGTCTAATCTTTGTCTGAAAAGTGGACTTTGGAAGTGGCTTCAGTTCTGAGTTAGCTGGGTATCCGGGGGCCAGTCTCGGGAGTTCCTCCAGTCTCTGTCAGACCAGTAAGTCTGGCCTGTTTCTGTGAATTTGGATTTTGTTCTACATTTTTCCCTTGCTCTGTCTGGGACTCTATTATGATCCCTGTCAGAGTGGTCGGTGGTGGTAGCCGGGCACCATCTATCTCTTCTTGGGTCAGGCTGGTGGAGGCTGTGGCTCTCCTAGCAACCTTATGTATAATAGAATGAAACTTGCCCAGTCCTGTGCTATTCCCACAACTATAGCTATGTTTGAGCCCATTGTTGCAGCTACTATGACAATCCATCTCATTGAGGGTGTATACGCACACACACATATATGTTTTTAAATTTGAAATCCAATTAGAAATGGGCATTTTACATTCTGCGAGTAACGTATGATAGATCCAGTTTCTTTGCATCCTTGCTAGCATTTGGTATTGTCATTATTTTTTATTTTAGCTGTTCTGATAGATGTGTAGTGATATTTCATCATGGGCTTAGTTTGTATTTTCCTGATGACTAATGATGTTGAACATCTTTTTATATGCTTATTTGCTATCTGTATGGCCTCTTTAGTGAAATATCTCTTTATATCTTTTGTCCATTTTCTAATTGGATTGTTTACTTTTTTACTGTTGAGTTTTGAGAGTTTTATATATTTTAGATATGAGTCCTTTGTTGGATATGTTGTTTGCAAATATTTTCGGTCTGCCTATAGCTTGTCTTTTCATCTTAAGTCTTTTGCAGAGCAAAAGTTTATCATTTTGATGAGGAACAATTTATTGACTTTCTTTTATGGATTGTAATTTTGGTGTCATCTCTATGAAGTCGTCACCTTAGGCTCTGCCTTAGGCTGTGAATGTTTTCTCCTAGTAATGAAAGTATACTTACATGTTTTAAATTTAAATCTGTGATCCATTTTGAGTTAATTTTGAGTAAGATGTAGGTTTAGGTCAAGGTTTATTTGTTTGTTTTGCTTATGAATATTCCATTGCTCCAGCACCATTTGTCAAAGAGACTATCCTCTATCGAACTGCTTTTGCAATTGCAGTTATATGCACTTGTGTGGGTTTCTATTCTGTTCCACTGATATTTGTGTCTATCCCTACACCAATGTTGAATTCTCCAATCCATGAAAATGCTATGTCTTTCCATTTATTTCAATCTTCTTTGATTTCTTACATCAGTGTTCTGTAGTTTTCAGTATATAAGTTCTATACATCTTTTGTTAGATTTACACAAAGTATTTAATATTTTTGAGAAGCTGTAAATGATACTATATGTTAATTTTTAAATTTCTAATAATTGTTAGTATATAGAAATACAATGGATTTTAAAATGTTGATCTATGTAGTCTGCAATCTTGCTAAACTTATTAGTCCTAAGAGGGTTTTTTGGTATATTCCTTAATGTTTTCTATGTAGATGATCATGTCATCTGCAAATAGATAGTTTTATTTCTTCCTTTCTGATCTCTCTTTCTTTTATTTCCTTTTCTTGGTTATTGCTCTGGCTAGAATTTTCAGTACCGTGTTGAATAGCAGCAGTGACAGTGGAAATCCTTGCCTTGTTCCCAATATTAGGAGCAAAGCATTCAGTCTCTCATCATTAAATATAGTTAGCTGTAGGTATTTTGCAGGTAATTTTTTTTTCAAGTTGAGAAAATTCCTATTTCTGGTTTTCAGAGAGTTTTTATCATAAACGAATGTTGAATTTTGTCAAAAGCTTTCTCTGCATCAATTGATATAATCACATGACCTCTCTTCTTTAGCCTGTTAGTGTCATGTTTACATTGATTGATATTCAAATATTGAACCAGCTTTGCATCCCTGGAATATATCTCAGTAGGTCATGGTATATAATTCTTTTTATATATTACTGTATTCTATTTGCTAACATTTTGTTAAGGACTTTTGCATCTCAGTAAATGAAAGATATTAGGTCTATAGCGTTCTTTTCTTTTTTTTTTTTGGTGCTGTCTTAGTCTGGTTTTGCTATCAGGCATAATACTAGCCTCATAAAATGGTAAGTGTTCCCTCTTTCCTTCTTTTCTGGAAGAAGTTGTGTAGGATTGGTGTTATTTCTTCTTTAAACACTTGGTAGACTACTCCAGTGAAACCATCTAGACATGGAGGGTTTTTTTTTGGGAATTTTTATTATGAATTTAATGTGAATTGTGGTAGTTTTTGCTTTTTGAGGAATTGGTCCAATTCATTTAAGTTGTCAAGTTTATATGTGTAGAGTTGTTTGGAGTATTTCCTTATATTAGTGTTATTATTATCTTATTACTATATACACGGTCTGAAGTAATATCCCGTTTCATTCCTGATATTGGTAATTTGTGTCTTCTCTCTCTTTTTGTCAGTCTTGTTAGAATTTTGTCAATTTTATTAATCTTTCAAAAAGGCATCTTGTCATTTCACTTATTTTTCTATCTTATTTTTCTGATATTTTTTATTATTTTAATTGCTGTCTGCTCTTATCTTTATTATTTTTTCCTTTCTGTTTGCTTGGAGTTTCTTTTGCTATTATTTTCCCAGTTTATTGTGGTGGAAGCTTAGATGATTGATTTGAGACATATCCTCTTTTCTAATGGAAAAGCTTAGTGCTACAAATTTTCTTTCCAGCACTGTTTTAGCTGTGTCCCAAAGTTTAATATATTCTACCTTTGTTTTCATTCAGTTCAATGTATTTTTTAATTTCCTTTGAGACTTCTTCTTTGAACCATGGATTATTTAGAAGTGTGTTGCTTAGTTTCAAAGTGTATAGAGATTTTCCAGTTATCTTTTTGTTATGATTTCTAGTTTGATTCCATAGTGGCTGGGAAACACACTCTATACGACTTCAGTTCTTTTAAATGTGTTGAGGTCTGTGGTTATGGCCCAGGGTGTGGTCTATATTGGTATAATTTCTGTGGACGCTTGAAAAGAATGTGTATTCTTCTTTTATTGGGTTCAGTATTTTACAAATATTGATTAGAACTTCTAGGTTAACGGTGTTGCTGAAGTATTCTATAGTTTTGCTGATTTTCTGCCTCTCTATTTTCTCAATTGTTGTGAGAGGAGTGTTGAAGCCTCAACTATAATTGTGAATTTGTCTATTTCTCCTTTCAGTTCTATCAGTTTTTCCCCCGTTTATTTTGCAGTTCTGTTGTTAGGTGCATACACATTTAGGATTGCTATGTCTTCCTGGCGGAGTGTTCCTTTTATCATTATGTCATGTCCCTCTCTGTCCCTGGTAATTTTCTGCTGGGAAGGTTAACTTTATCTTATGTTAAGCCATTCTTGCTCTCTTTAGATTAATGTTTGCATGTTGTATCTTTTTCTAACCTTTTAGTTTTTTTTTTATTGTACTTTAGATGAAGGTTTACAGAACAAATAGTTTCTCATTAAACAGTACACATATTATTTTATGACATTGGTTATCAACCCCACGACATGTCAACACTCTCCCTTCTCGACCTTGGAGGACCTTTGTTTGGTGAAAATATACGTAGCCAAAGTTACACCATTTCAAAAGTTTCTACATGTACAAATCAGAGACATTGATTACATTCTTCCTGTTGTCTGCTATTCTCACTATCCTCTTCCAAATTATTCAATCACTATTATCTTCCACTCACTGCCCCCTAGGCTACCCATTAAACCTTTTGAGTTGCTGTTGTCAACTTGATCTCACATAGATAATTCTTTTTTTCTTTTTGTACCTTGGATGAAGGTCTGCAGAACAAATAGTTTCTCATTGAACAGTTAGTACACATATTGCTCTATGACAATGGTTAACAACCTCACGACATGTCAACACTGTCCCTTCTCAACCTGGGATTCTCTGTCACCAGCTTTCCTGTCCCCTCCTGCCTTCTAGTTCTTGTCCCTGGACTGCTGTGCCTCATTAGTCTTGTTTTGTTTTATGAGGCTGTCTAATCCCCGGCTGAACGGTGAACTTCAGGAGCAACTTCACCGCTGAGCTAAAAGGGTGTCCGGGGGCCATAGTCTCGGGGTTTCTCCAGTCTGTCAGGCCAGTAAATCTGGTCTTTTTTTTGTGAGTTAGAATTTTGTTCTACATCCTTTTCCAGCTCTGTCCAGGACCCTCTACTGTGATCCCCAGTCAGAACAGTCAGTGGTGGTAGCCAGGTACCATCTAGCTGTACTGGACTCAGTCTGGTGGAGGCTGTGGTAGCTGTGGTCCATTAGTCCTTTGGACTAATCTTTCCCTCTTGTATCTTGTTCTCTTCATTCTCCCTTGCTCCCGAAGGGGTGAGACCAGCGCAGTATCTTAGCTGGCTGCTCACAGGCTTTTAAGACCCCAGATGCTACTCACCAAGGTAGAATGTAGAACATTGTCTTTATCAACTGTGTTATTCAAATTAAGCTAGACATTCCCAGAGACCATGGTCCCCACAGTCCTCCAACCAGCAATTCAGTCCCTCGGGGAGTTTGGATGTGTCTATGGAGCTTCCATGACCTTTCCTTGTACAAGTTGTGCTGGCTTCCCCAGTATTGTGTACTGTCTTACCCTTCACCGAAGTTACCACTTATCTGTTGTCTATTTAGATTCCCCCCCCACCCCTCCCACCCCTCGTAACCGATAAAGATTGTTTCTTTTTGTGTGTAAACTTTTTCAAGAGTTTTTACAGTAGAGGTCTCATACAATATTTGTCTTTTTTTGATTGACTTATTTCACTCAGCATAAGGTCCTCCAGTTTCATGCATGTTATGAGATGCTTCATAGATTCATCATTGTTCTTTATTGTTGCGTAATAGTCCATTGTGTGTATGCACCATAGTTTGTTAATCCATTCCTCTGTTGATGGGCATATAGGTTGTTTCCATCTTTTTGCTATTGTAAACAATGCTGCCATGAACATGGGTGTGCATATATCTATTCGTGTGACGGTTCTTATTTCTCTAGGATATATTCCTAGGAGTGAGATTGCTGGATCGTATGGTGTTTCTATTTCTAGCTTTCTAAGGAAGTGCCATATCATTTTCCAAAATGGTTGTATCATTATGCATTCCCACCAGCAGTGCATAAGAGTTCCGATCTCCCCACAGCCTCTCCAAGATTTGTTATTTCTAGTTTTTTTGATTCGTGCCAGTAATACCAAGGTGAGATGGTATCTCATTGTGGTTTTAATTTGCATTTCTCTAATGACTAGTGATCAAGAGGATTTCCTCATGTGTCTGTTGGCTGCCTGAATATCTTCTTTGGTGAAGTGTCTGTTCACTTCCTTTGCCCATTTTTTAATTGGATTATTTGTCTTTTTGTTGTAGAGTTGTTGGATTTTCCTCTATATTTTAGAGATTAGATGTTTGTCTGACTTGTATTGTCCAATTTTTTTTCCCAGTCTGTAGGTTCTCTTTTTACTCTTTTGGTGAAGTCTTTTGATGTGCATAAGTGTTTAATTTTTAGAAGATCCCAGTTATCTAGCTTATCTTCTGGGGTTTGTGTGTTGTTGGTTACGGTTTGTATCCTGTTAATACCCTGTATTGGGGCCTCTAGCATTGATCTTATTTTTTATTCTATGAACTATATAGTTTTTGGCTTTATATTTAGGTCTTTGATACATTTTGAATTAGTTTTTGTGTATGGTGTGCGGTATGGGTCCTGTTTCATTTTTTTGCAGATGGAAATCCAGTTTTGCCAGCACCATTTGTTAAAAAGACTGTCTTTTCCCCATTTGATGGACTTTGGGCCTTTGTCGAAGATCAGGTGACCGTAAGTGGATGGATTTACATCTGGGTTCTTGATTCTATTCCATTGGTCAGTGTATCTGTCATTGTAGCACTACCAGGCTGTTTTGACTACTGTAGCTGTATAGTAGCTTCTGAGGTCAAGTAGTGCAAGTCCTCCTACTTTATTCTTCTTCTTCAATAGTGCTTTACTTATCCGGGGCCTCTTCCCTTTCCATATAAAGTTAATGATTAGTTTTTCCATCGCTTTGAAGAATGTTGTTGGTATTTGGATTGGGATTGCATTGTATTTGTAAATTGCTTTGGGTAGAATTGTCATTTTCACAATGTTGAGTCTACCTATCTATGAGCGTGGTTTGTTTTTCCATTTATGTAGATCCCTTTGGGTTTCTTGCAGTAGTGTTTTGTAGTTTTCTTTGTATAGCTCTTTTACATCCCTGGTTAGATTTATTCCTAAGAGTTTTATTTTTTTAGGGGCTATCATAAATGGTATTGATTTGGTGATTTCCTCTATGATGTTCTCTTTGTTGGTGTAGAGGAATCTAACTGATTTTTGTATGTTTATCTTGTATCCTGCTACTCTGCTGAAACTTTCTATTAGTTCCAGTAGTTTATGAGAAATCTTTAGGGTTTTCTATGTATAGTATCATATCATCCACAAATAGGGACAGTTTAATTTCTTCATTACCAATTTGGATGCTCTTTATTTCTTTTTCTTTCCTTATTGCTCTAGCTAGGACTTCCAGCACAATTTTAAATAGGAATGGAGATAAAGGGCATCCTTGTCTTGTTCCTGTTCTCAAGGGAAATGTTTTCAGCCTCTCTCCATTAAGAATGATGTTGGCCATTGGTTTTGCATAGATGCCCTTTATTATGTTTAGGAATTTCCCTTCTGTATCTATTTTATTGAGAGTTTTTATCAGGAATGTGTGTTGGGCTTTGTTGAATACCTCTTCTGCAGCAACTGAGCTGATCTTGTGATTCTTTTCTTTCCTTTTATTTTTGTGGTGGTTTACGTTGATTGCTTTTCTAATGTTGAACCATCATTGCATACCTGGTGTGAATCCAACTTGGTCATGGTGTGTAATTTGTTCAATATGTTGCTGAATTCTATTGGCTAGAATTTTATTGAGAATTTTTGCATCTATATTCATGAGAGATATTGGTCTGTAATTTTCTTTTTTTGTGCCATCTTTGCCTGGTTTTGGTATCAGTGTTTTGCTGGCTTCATAGAATGAATTTGGAAGTGTCTCTTCCTTTTCTATGTTCTGAAATAGTTTGAGTAGTACTAGTGTAAGCACTTCTCTGAATATTTGGTAGAATTCTCCAGTGGAGCCATCTGGGCCAGGGCTTTTTTTGTTAGAGTTTTTTTTTATTACCTTGTCAATCTTTTCTCTTATTATGGGGCTGTTCAGATTTTCAACATCAGTTTGTGTTAGTTTGGGTAGGTAGTGTGTTTCTAGAAATTTATCCATTTCCTGTAGATTTTCAAATTTGTTAGAGTATAGCTTTTTTTGTAATACTCTGTTATAATCCTTTTTATTTCAGTTGGATCTGTTGTAATGTCCCCCATTTCATTTCTTATTTGGGTTATTTGTGTCCTCTCCTATTTTTCTTTTGTCAGTTTGGCCAGTGGTTCATTGATCTTTTTTACCCTTTCAAAAAACCAAGTTTTCGTTTTGTTGATTCTTTCTATTGTTTTTCTGTTCTCTATTTCATTTATTTGTGCTCTAATCTTTACTATTTCCTTTCTTCTAGTGATTGTGGGCTTTTTTTGCTGTTCTCTTTCTATTTGTTTAAGTTGTGTAGTTAATGTTTTGATTTTGCCCCTTTCTTCTTTTTGATGTGTGCGTTTATTGTTATAAATTGTCCTCTGAGGACTGCCTTTGCTGTGTCCCAAAGGTTTTGGTATGATATGTTTTCATTCTCGTTCGATTCTGGGAATTTTTGATTCCATCTTTGATTTCTTCTATTATCGAGTGATGTGTAAGCAGGGTGTTATTCAATTTCCATGTAATTGATTTTTTTTCTTTGCTCTTCCTGTTGTTAATTTCTACCTTGATGGCATTATGGTCAGAGTAGATACTTTGTATTATCTCAATGTTTTGGATATTGTAGAGGATTGCTCTGTGGCCTAAGATGTGGTCTATTTTTGAGAACATTCCATGTGCATTGGAAAAGAATGTGTACTTTGAAGCTGCTGGGTGTAGTGTTCTAAATATGTCTCTAAGGCCAAGTTGGCTGATTGTGCCCTTTAGGTCTTCTGTATCTTGGCTGAGTTGCTTTCTAGATGTTCTGTCCTTTACTGAGAGTGGTGTGTTGAAGTCTCCTACTATTATTGTGGAACTGTTAGTTTCTCTTTTCAGTGCTGTTAGTGTTTGTTTTATGTATTTTGGAGCCCTGTCATTGGGTGCCTAGATGTTTACTGTAGTTATGTGTTCATGATGGATTGTTCCCTTAATCATTCATTATATAGTGTCCTTCTTTGTCTTTTATGGTGGATTTTTTTTTTAAGTCTATTTTATCTGAGATTGGTATTGCCACTCCTGCTCTTTTTTGGTAGCTGTTTGCTTGATATATTTTTTTCCATCCTTTAATCTTTCATTAATTTAATTCTTTGTCTCTAAGGTGTGTTTCTTGTAGACAGCATATTGATTATCCTGGTTTTTTTATCCATTCTGTCACTCTTCATCTCTTTATGGGTGCATTTAGGCCATTTACATTCAGTGTAATTACTGATAGGTGTGAATTTATTGCTGCCATTTTGTAGTGCTTTTTTTTTTGTGGTGCCAACGTTTTCGTTGTTCCTCTTACTCTCCTGCGCTGAATTCCTTTTGCTTGTGGATTTTTTTTCATTTCTTTTGTTTTGTAGGTTATGTTTTTACTGAGACTTCATGTTTTTTTTTCTTATTTTTGATGAGTAGGTTTTTTAACTTTCTTTGACATTACCTTGAAATTTATCCTTATCTTCCTAGGTTTGAAGCAGTCTATTATTACTTGGTATTGCCTTGTCTTCCTCTCCATTACAGGGTTCTATACCCACACTGTTTATTCCCTCTTTTATTGTTCTGATGTTGTTGTCATTTACAGATTAACCTCTCTGTTTCCCTGTTGTAATTCTTTTGGTTTTGAATTGTCCTTGAGAGTTCATTTCCTAGGTTAGTATCTGGCTGGTGTTATCTTGTGTCCTAGATTCAGGCTGTTGTCTGATGTTGTTTGTTCTCAGATTGAAGTGCTGCCTTTAATAATTCTTGCAATTTTTTTTGTTTTTACACAGTCCCTTAATTTCTGTTTATCTGGAAATGACTTAATTTCACCATCATATTTGAGTAAGAGTTTGCTGGATATATGATTCTTGGCTGGCAATTTTTTTCTTTCAGGGTTTTATATATGTCCTCCCTTTGCCTTCTTGCCTGTATGGTTTCTGCTGAATAATCTGAGCTCAGTCTTATTGTTTCTCCTCTATGTGTGAGTTTTTGTTTTTCTGGAGCTGCTCTCAGGATTCTTTGTCCTTGATTTTAGCCAGTGTGATTATGATATGCCTTGGTGATTTTCTTTTTGGGGTCTATCCTATATGGGGTTTGTTGAGCTTGTTTGATGGTCAGCTTTTCATCTTTCATGATATTGGGGAAGTTTTCTGTCAGCAGTTCTTCAATGATCCTCTCTATGTTTTCCGTTTTCTCCCCCTCTTCTGGAACTCCAATCACTCGTAAGTTTTTGCTTTTGATTGTATTCCACATATTTCTTAGGGTTTCTTCATTTTTCTTCTTTCTTTTTTCTGATTTTTTCATCAAACAGAGTTGTATGCAAGTATTTGTCTTCAATTTCTCTGATGCTTTCTTCCGTCATTTCAAACCTGCTCCTCAGCCCTTCTATGACACTCTCCATTTCTGAAATCTTGTTGTTTATCTTTTGGATTTCTAATTGTTGTTTTTGTATGATTTCTAGTTGTGAATTTATTTTAGCATTTTGTGCCTGTATTATTTTCTTGAATTCTCCCATGAATTTGTCTGACTTTTCCATGAATTTGTCTATTTTTTCCTCATTTTTGTCTGCTTTTTGCTTCAACTCTTGGATAATTCTGAGCATTAGAGATTTGAATTCCCTATCAGGTAGTTCTAGTGCCTTTTCTTCTACTGGGAAGTCATCTGGTGTTTTATTTTGGACACCTACTGGAACAGTCCTGTCCTGTTTTTGTACATGTTTTGATATTGTCTGCTGTCTTTGAGGCATTCAGTAGTTATTTTTTTTTGTTTATTCATTGTAGATTTGATTGTTTCATCCTGCTTTTTTGTTTTATTTTGTTATGTTTGAGCAGGTGGGTTCTGCATTCTTTGTTGTTTGCTCATCTGTGGGCACAATACTTTTCACCTCCTTCTCCGATGGACAGGGCCAATCACTTTGGTATGGTATAACAGGACAGGTCCAGCTGAAGGGAATTTGCTAGCATGGGTTTTTTGTGTCACATACTAGGGCTGACAGGGCGTGCTGAGAATCAGTGCAGGGCAGGTTCTGGTAGGCCATGCCTGTGGTACTTGGGGTTGTGATGTTCAGCGCTTGGTGCAGGTAGACAAAAATGAGGGGGAGATTGTGATGTGTGAATCTAAGATGGATATGGGAAAGAGCAGAGAGAAGAGAGAGGAACAGGAGCCAAAAACATACAAACAAAAAAGAGTGCTAAGGGAGCTTGCTGTTAGAGTGGAGAGATGAGAGACTGAGAAATGGAGAAACACAAAAAGGAAGAAAAAAAAAAAAGGATAAAAAAAATGAATAAATAAAAATTACAGGAAAAAAAGAAGAAAAAAGAAAAGCCCCAGGGATCCCAACAGTGTGGCTGGTAGGATGAGAATTTGCTCCTAGTCTGTGAAGTACAGCCTGGATAGAAGTGGTATTCAGGAGACAGGAAGAGAAGGTAAGTATAGAGAGATGAGAAACTGGAAATGAAGAAAGACAAAAAGGGAAAAAGAGAGAGAAGAAAACAAAACAAAGAAAAAACAAAGCAAGAAAAAAGAAACGCCCCCAGGGATGTCTCTGTGCATCTGTGGAAAGTAAGAGAGTAGATCCCAAGCCACGCAGTAGTGTCCAGCTAGAAGGGGCTCCCAAGCCAAGAAAAGAAAACGAAAACAAAACAAACAAATCAAAACAGAACAAATCAGAACAAAGTCCCGGGGGTCCCACCAGTGTGGCGGCTCTGGCCAGGAAGCAGTTTCACAGTCAAGTGGTGTTTCACAGCCTTTCAGGAAGAAGCAAAGATGACACACAGAGCCAGGTATTTGAGAGAAGGGGGGATGGTGAGAGATAAGGAAGAAATCTAAAGAAGGGGAAGAAAACAACACCAGCAGCCAACAAATGACACTTAGGGAGCTGGCCAATGTTGGCAGGTGGAATCCAAGCAACACCAGGGTGAAGCCGGTGCTTCCTGACAAAGAGATTGTGGATGCAGGAAGCAGAGGAGGCCAAGTGGGGGTGAAGAAGGGTGGGTGTGGGAAAGCATATATTTCTGGTTACTGGTTGTTCTGTCTCCTGCTGGAAGCTCTGTGAAGCTGCTCTTTCATACTCCCTGTTCACTGATCTCTGATAGGAGTCCAAGATGGTGGATCAGTGTTGTGGTAGCTGATAGGGGACCTCTGCATGTATCTCTCCTCGCTCTTTGTTCTTGGTCAGTTACTTATTCCATTCAGTGCTTGGCTGAGTCCTTTATCTCTTCATTTGATGCTTAGGATTTCAGGATTGACGTGTGTCTCTGACTTAGTTTTTCAGACCTTTGCTGTGGAGGGACGGCATGGTGCTTCTCTCTATAATGTCACGTTTCCTGGAACTCTAGCTTTTTAGTTTTGGGTTATCTCTGCTATTAAAAATTGAAGTGAGTTTCTTCTAGACAACATAGAGTTGGACTTCTTTTTTTTTTAAGTTCACTAAGCCAAGCTTGGAGCCCTGGTGGTGTGGTGGTTAGGAGCTCAGCTGCTAATCAAAGGGTCAGCAGTTCAAATCCACTAACTGCTCCTTGGAAACCCTATGGGGCAGTTTTACTTTGACGGGTCTCCATCAGTTGGAATCAACTTGATGGCAATGGGTTTGTTTTTGTATACCAAGCTTTGTCTTATAATTGTCATGTTGAGATCACTTACATTTAATGTAATTCTTTGTATCTTAGGACTGAAATCTCTCTCTTTTTTTTCTGTTTGTTCTCTCTGTTTTTCATTTCTCTGTTCTCTTTTTCCTGCCTCCTGTGGGTTACTTAAACATTTTTGAAAATTCCACTTTGTTTTATATGTAGTGTTTTTGAGTGTAGCTCTTTGTACAACATTTTCAGTGGATGCTATACCCATTGCCATTATGTCAATTCTGACTCATCATGACCCTATGTATGTCAAAAATAGAACTTTTCCATAGGGTTTTCTTGGCTGTAATCTTTGCAGAAGCAGATTGCCAGGCTTTTCTTCTGTGGTACCATCGGGTAGGTTCAAACCACCAACCTTTAGGGTAGTAGTTGAGCACAAAGCTCTTGAGCCATCTAGGGACCTTAGTGGATGCTATAGGTATTACATTATATGTGCATAACTTATAACTGTCTACTGATATCAATATTTTACCAGTTTGAGTGAAATATAGAAATCTTACCTCCCTGTATGTTCCCTTTGTTGTTGTTGTGTGACTTTGAGTCTATTACTATGAGTAGAACTGCCCCATAGTGTTTCCTAGGCTGTAATCTTTACAGGAGCACATTCTAGGTCTTTTCTCCTTCAGAGCCGCTGGTGGTTTTCAACCACTGACCTTTTGGTTAGCAGCTGGCTGCTTAACCATTGTGCCACCATGGCTCCTTTATGTTCCTTTACTCTCCCCGTTTACAGTATCTTTTAAAAATATTTTCTCTAAATATATTGAGAACTACATCAGACAGTTACAATTTTGCTTCAACCATTAAATATAATTTAGAAAGCTCAAGAGAAGGAAAGTTTATTATAAATACCCATGTTTTCACACACACACGTATCTATCTATATAAGAAAATCATAAAAGTTCTCTCTCTCTATATATAGACCATTTATATAATCTTAGGGTAAAAAAGACCATTCTATGCATGACACCAGAGGTAGAAACTATAAAGGGAAATATTGGTAAATTTAACTAGATTAAAATTTAAAACTTCTGCGTGACAGAAGATTACTATGGGGAAAGTTATTTGCAATTTACATGTCAAAGGGTCAGCATCTTTAATATATAAAAGGCTCTCACAAATCAATAAGAACAAGATAAACAAACAAACAACAACAACAACAAAAAACCAAACTAAACTCATTGCCATCAAGTCGATTCTGACTCATAGCGACCCTATAGGACAGAGTAGAACTGCTCCATATAGTGTCCAAGGAGTGCCTGGTGGATTCAGATTGCCGACATTTTGGATAGCAGCCATAGCACTTAACTACTACCCCACCAGGGTTTCCAAGAACAAGATAAGGCACTAGTAAAAAATTGAATGAAAGACATGAATAAAAATTCATATACATGCAAAAATAAAAATTGCCCACCAACATGTGAAAAAAAAATTAAAGCTCACTAATAATTAAATAACCAAAAAAACCCTCAAACCTGTTGCCGTTGAGTCAATTCTGACTCATAGCGACCCTATAGGACAGAGTAGAACTGCCCCACAAGGTTTCCAAGGAGCAGCTGGCAGATTCCAACTGCCGACCATTTGGTTAGCAGCCGAGCTGTTAACCACCACGCCACCAGGGCTCCAATAATTGTGTAAGTATAAATAAAGACATAAATGAGATAACAATTTTTGTTAGATTAGCAAAGATGAAAGAAGGTTGATGCGTCTGGAGAGCAGAGTAAGGGGGAAGACTGGATCAAGATGAGCCTGGAGGGCAGGCTTGGGCCAGTCCATGGCCTTGTAAGTCATGATAAGCATTTTAGTTTTGGGCTCTAAAAAATGTGAAATCTTTGAAGAGTTTTAATCAAGGTAATTGCAGGATAAGGTTGAAATTTTGAGTACACTTTAGCTAAGGTGTGATGAATAGGACAGAGTATGCAGAAAGACCAGTCATATATTTACATACATATATATTAATAAAATTTGAAA
Organism: Trichechus manatus latirostris; assembly: GCF_000243295.1. Taxonomy (NCBI): domain Eukaryota; kingdom Metazoa; phylum Chordata; class Mammalia; order Sirenia; family Trichechidae; genus Trichechus; species Trichechus manatus. The sequence goes on along the minus strand of NW_004444027.1, from coordinate 10,113,012 downwards.
TACTTGTGGTATAGCTTCCAACCTCACAGCAACAAGCAAGCCACTACAGTATGACAAACTGACAGATGTGTGGGTTCCTCCTTCCTAGTCTGTCTGGGGTGGACAGGATTCAGCTGAGCTTCCAGACTAAGAGAGACTAGGAAGAAGGATCTGGTGGTCTACTTCTGAAAAAACTCCCCATTGAAAACCTTATGAATAGCAGCAGAACATTATCTGATATAGTGCTGGAAGATGAGCCCCTCAGGTTGTAAGGCACCCAAAATATGACTGGGAAGAGCTGCTCCCTCAAAGTAGAGTCAACCTTAATGACGTGAATGGAGTCAAGCTTTCAGGACCTCCTTCATTTGCTGATGTGGCACTACTCAAAATGAGAAGAAACAGCTGCAAACATCCATTAGTAATCAGAACGTGGAATGTACGAAGTATGAATCTAGGGAAATTGGAAATCATCAAGAATGAAACAGAATGCTTTGAAGATTAATATCCTAGGCATCAGTGAGCTGAAATGGACTGGTATTGGCCATTTTGAATTAGACAGTCATAAGATATTCTATGCTGGGAATGAAAAATTGAAGAGGGATTACATTGCATTCATTGCCAAAAAGAACATTTCAAGATTTATCCTAAAGTACAATGCTGTCAGAGATAGGAAAATATCCACATGTCTACAAGGAAGACCAGTTAATATGACACCAATCACTAATGCCAAAGATGAGGAAATTGAAGATTTTTACCAACTTCTGCAATCAAGGTGCATTGATAATTGGTGATTGGAATGCAAAAGTTGGAAACAAAGAAGAAGGAACAATAGTCAAAAAACATGGATTTGATGATAGAAAATGACACCAGAGATCGCATGATAGAATTTTGCAAGACCAATGGCTTCTTCATTGCAAATATCTTTTTTCACCAACATAAACTGTGACTATAGAGGTGGACCTCACAAGATGGAATACACAGGAATCAGATCAACTACATTTGTGGAAAGAGGTGATGGAAAAGCTCAATATCATCAGTCAGAACAAGGCCAGGGGCTGACTGTGGAACAGACCATCAATTGCTCCTATGTAAGTTCAAGCTGAAGCTGAAAAAAATTAGAACAAGTCCACAGCAGCCAAAATATGACCTTGAATATATTCCACCTAAATTTAGAGACCATATCAAGAAGAGTTGCCTTATTAAATACTAACGACTGAAGACCAGATGAGTCATAGAAGGACATCAGGGACATCATACATGAAGAAAGCAAGGGGTCATTAAAAAGACAGGAAAGAAGGAAGAGACCAAAATGGATGTCAGAAGAGATTATGAAACTTGCTCTGGAACATAGAGTAGCTAAAGTGAAAGGAAGAAATGATGAGAGAGCTGAAATGAAGATTTCAAAGGGCAGCTCGAGAAGACAAAGGAAAGTATTATAATGAAATGTACAAAGACCTAGAAGTTAGAAAACCAAAAGGAAAGAATACGCTCGACATCTCTCAAGCTGAAGGAACTAAAGAAAAAATTCAGGCCTTGAGTTGCAATATTGAAGGATTCCATGGGGAGAATATTAAATGACACAAGAAGCATCAAAAGAAGATGAAAGGAATACAGAGTCACTGTACCAAAAAGAATTGGTTGATGTTCAACCATTTCAGGAGGCAGCATATGATCAAGAACCAATGGTACTCAAAAAGTCCAAGTTGCACTGAATGTATTGGCAAAAAACAAGGCTCCAGTAATTGACGGAATACCAATTGATATGTTTCAACAAATACATGCAGCACTGGAAGTGCTCACTAGTCTATGCCAAGAAATTTGGAAGAGAGCTTCCTGGCCAATTGACTGGAAGAGATCCATATTTGTGCCCATTTCAAAGAAAGATGATCCAAGAGAACAATGTCATTAATATCACACACAAGTAAAATTTTGCTGAAGATCATTCAAAAGTGGTTGCAGCAGTACATCGACAGGGATCTGCCAGAAATTCAAGCCAGATTCAGAAGGGGACGTGTAACAAAGGATATCATTGCTGATGCCAGATGGATCCTGGCTGAAAGCAGAGAATACCAGAAAGATGTTTACCTCTGTTTTATTGACTGTGTGGATCATAACCAATTATGGATAACATTGCAAAGAATGGGAATTCTAGAACACTTAATTGTGCTCATGCAGAACCTTTACATAGATCAAGAACAAGGGGATACTGCATGGTTTAAAATCAGAAAAGGTGTGAGTGAGGGTTGTATCCTTTCACCATGCTTATTCAATCTGTATGCTGAGCAAATAATCTGAGAAGTTGTACTATATGAAGAAGAATGAGGCATCAGGATTGGATGAAGACTCATTAACAACCTGAGATATGCAGATGACACAACCTTCCTTGCTTGCTGAAAGTGAAGAAGACTTGAAGTACTTATTGACGAAGATAAAAGACTGCAGCCTTCAGTATGCATTACACTTAAACAAAGAAAAAAAAATCCTCACAACTGGACCAATAAACAACATCTTGATAAAGGGAGAAAAGATTGAAGTTGTCAAGGATTTCATTTTACTTGGATTCACAATCAATGCCCATGGAAGCAGCAGTCAAGATATCAAATGAGGCATTGCCTTGGCAAATCTGCTGCAAAAGACCTTAAAAAACACAGATATCACTTTAAGGACTCAGGTGTGCCTGACCCAAGCCATAGTATTTTCAATCGCCTCATATGCATGTGAAAGCTGGACAATGAATAAAGAAGACCGAAGGAGAATTGATGCTTTTGAATTATGGTGTTGGTGAAGAATATTGAATATACCATGAACTGCCGGAAGAACGAACAAATCTGTCTTGGAAGAAGTACAGCCAGAATGCTCCTTAGAAGCAAGGATTTTGGACATGTTATCAGGAGGGACTAGTCCCTGGAGAAGGACATTATGCTTGGTAAAGTAGAGGGTTAGTGAAAAAAAGGAAGACTGTCAATGAAATGAATTGACACAGTGGTTGCAGCAGTGGGCTCAAGCATAGCAGTGATTGTGAGGGTGGCACAGGACCGGGCAGTGTTTCCTTCTGTTGTACACAGGATGGCTATGGGTCAGAATTGACTCAATGACATCTAACAACAACAATAACGTAAGTTAATATGTTGTCTGCCTGTATTGGGGAGCTCTGGTGGCTGAGTGATCAAGAGCTCAGCTGTAAGGCAGTTAGAATCCACCAGCCACTCTTTGGAAACCATATAGGGCAGTTCTACTCTGTCCTATAGGGTCGCTGTGAGTTGGAATTGACTTGTTAGTAACTTTTTTTAACCTGTATTGGAAAATGTTTGGAGGGAAATAGTTATTCCTTACCATTTTTAAAAAAATTTATTGTGCTTTAGGAGAAAGTTTATAACACAAGTTCATTTCTCATTCAAAAATTTGTACACATATTGTTTTGTGACATTGGTTGCAATCCCCACAATGTGACAGCGTGCTCCCCCTTTCCACTCTGGGTTCCTTGTGTCCATTCATCCAGTTCCTGTCCCTTCCTACCTTCTTGTCTTGCTTTTGAGCATGATTTTCCCAGTTGGTCTCATATATTTGATTGAACTAAGAAGCATGTTCCTCATGTGTGTTGTTGTTTGTTTTATAGGCCTATCTAATCTTTGTCTGAACAGTGGGCTTCGAGAATGATTTCAGTTCTGAGCAGAGAGTTTGAGGGCCATAGTTTTAAGCGTTCCTCCAGTCTGTGTCAGACCAGTAAGACTGGTCTTTTTTTGTGAATTTGAATTCTGTTCTACACTTTTCTCCTGCTCTATCTGGAACTCTCTGTTGTGTTCCCTGTCAGAGTTGTAGTTGGTGGTAGCCAGGCACCATCTAGTTCTTCTGGGCTCAGGCTGGTGGAGTCTGTGGTTCATGTGATCCTTTAGTCCTTTGGGCTAATATTTTCCGTGTGTCTTTGGTTTTCTTCAATCCTCTTTGCTCCAGATGAGATGGGACCAATAAATGCGTCTTAGATGGCCACTCCAAAGCTTTTAAGACCCCAGATGCTACTCACCAATGTGGGATATAGAACATTTTCTTTATGAACTATACTTTGTCAGTTGACCTAGATGTCCCCCAAGACTATGGTCCCCATCCCCCACCCCAGCTACTCAGTCCCTCAAGGTGTTGGAATACATCTAGGAAACTTCTATGCCTTTGTTTTGATCCAGTTGTGCTGAATTTCCCTATATTGTGTGTTGTCATTCCCTTCACCACAGTTGACAATTGCCTACTATCTAGTTAGTGATTTCCCCTTCGTCTCCCTCCCCACCCTTGTAACCAACAAAGAATGCTTTTGCTGTGTGTAAACCTTTTCTTGAGTTCTTATAATAGTGTTCTCATAAAATATTTGCGCTTTTGTGTCTGACTTATTTCACTCAGCATGATGCCCTCCAGATTCACTCATGTCTTTTTAAGTTTTTTTTATTATACTTAAGATGAAAGTTTACAGAGCAAATAGTTTCTCATTGAACAGTTAGTACACGTATTGTTTTATGACATTGGTTAACAACCTCATGATGTGTTAATGCTCTCCTTTCTTGGCCTTGGGTTCCCTATTACCAGCTTTCTTGTCCCCTCC
>NW_004444027.1:10105435-10106651 GCF_000243295.1 Trichechus manatus latirostris | reverse complement strand
TTCCCCATTTGATGGACTTTGGGCCCTTGTCAAAGATCAGGTGACTACAGGTGGATGGATTTACATCTGGGTTCTCAATCCTGTTCCATTGATAAGTGTAGCTGTCATTTTACCAGGATCAGGCTGTTTTGACTATTGTAGCTGTATAGTAGGTTCTGAGGTCAGGTAGTGTGAGTCCTCCTACTTTATTATTCTTCAGTGGTGCTTTATTTATCCAGGGCTTCTTCCCTTTCCATATAAAGTTAATGATCAGTTTTTCCATCTCTTTAAATAAAGTTGTTGGTATTTGGATCGAGATTGCATTGTGTTTGTAAATTGCTCTAGGTAGAATTGTCATTTTCATAACGTTGAGTTTACCTATCCATGAGCATGGTATGTTTTTCATTTACGTATATCTCTTTTGGTTTCTTGCAGTAGTGTTCTGTAGTTTTCTTTGTATAGGTCTTTTACATCCCTAGTTAGATTTATTCCTAAGTATTTAATTTTTTTAAGAGCTATTATAAATGGTATTGTTTTCCTGATTTCCTTTTCATCATTCTCTTTATTGATGTATAGGAATCCAGCTGATTTTTGTATGTTTATCTTGTATCCTGCTACTCTGGTGAATCTTTCTATTAGTTCTAGCAGTTTTCTCACGAAATTTTTTGGGCTTTCTATGTATAGTAGCATATCATGTGCAAACAGGGATAGTTTAACGTCTTCATTATCAATTTGGATGCCTTTTTTTCCCTTTTTCTTGCCTTATTGCTCTAGCTAGGACTTCCAGCATGTCTTAGTCATCTAGTGCTGCTCTAACAGACATACCACAAGTTGATTGCTTTAACAAAGAGAAGTTTATTCTCTCATGGTCTAGTAGGCTACAAGTCCAAATTCAGGCCGTCAGCTCCAGGGGAAGACTTTCTCTCTCTGTTGACTCTGGAGGAAAGTCCTTGTGATGCATCAGAGTTCCCTTGTTCTGGGAGCATCTCAGCGCAGGAACCTCAGGTTGCTCCCGGCATGGCTTTCTTGGTGGTATGAGGTTCCCATGTGTCTCTGCTTGCTTCTCTCTTTTATATCTCAAAAGAGATTGGCTTAAGACACTGTCTAATCTTGTAGACCTCATCAGTATAAGTGCCTCTAACCTAACTTATTGCATCATAGTAATGGAGTTTATAACACATAAGGAAATCACATCAGATTAAAAAATGGTACACAATCATACAATACTGGGAATCTT
>NW_004444027.1:10071119-10096864 GCF_000243295.1 Trichechus manatus latirostris | reverse complement strand
AAAAAAAAAACCACAACACTAGCAGCCAACAAATGGCACCCAGAGGACCGCCCACTTGGGTGTGTGGAATCCAAGCAGCCGGCGCTTCCCGGTCAAGAGACTGTGGCCACGGGAAGCAGAGGAGGTCAAGTTGGGGCGAAGAGGGGTGGAGGTGGCAAAGTGCACACCACAAATTACCAGTTGTTTTGTCTCCTGCTGGACGCTCCTTGAGGCTGCTTTCTTGTACCCCCGTTTGCTGGTCTCTGATAGGAGTCCAAGATGGTGGATCCACGCTACGTTAGCTGGTAGGGGACCTCTGCTTGAATCTCTCCTCGCCTCTGTTCTCTGTTAGTTTTCTCACTCCATTTGGTGCTTGGCTGAGTCCTTTATCTCTTCATTTGATGTTTTAGGGTTTCAGGATCGTTGTATTCTCTGTTCGACTTAGTTTTTCTGATCTTTGCTGTGGAGGGATGGCGTGGTGCTTCTGCCTAGAGCGCAATTTTGCCGGAACTCGGTAATTTCTTTTTTTGTGGTGTGTTTACCTGGGTTTGGTATCAGGGTTTTTGTGGCTTCATAGAACGAATTCAGAAGTTTTGCTTCCTTTTCTATGTTCTGAAATTGTTTGAGTAGAACTAGTGTAAGCTCTTCTCTGAACGTTTGGTAGAATTCTCCAGTGGAGCCATCTGGGCCAGGGTTTTTTTTGTTGGGAGTTTTTTAAATTATCTTTTCAGTCTCTTCTCTTGTTATGGATCTGTTCAGATTTTCAACATCACTTTATGTTAGTTTGGGTAGGTAGTGTGTTTCTAGAAATTTATCCATTTCCTCTAGGTTTTCAAATGTGTTGGAGTATAGTTTTTCATAATACTCTATTATGATCCTTTTTATTACAGTTGGGTCTGTTGTAATGTCCTCAATTGCATTTCTTATTTGGGTTATTTGCATCGTCTCCTGTTTTGCTTTTGTCAGTTTGGCCAGTGCTTTGTTGATCCTTTCAAAGAACCGACTTTTTGTTTTGTTGATTCTTTCTATTGTTTTTCTATTCTCTGTTTCATTGATTTCTGCTCTGATCTTTATTATTTCCTTTCTTCTTATGTTTCTTTTTTTTTCTGTTTTCTTTCTATTTGTTCAAGTTGTGTTATTCATTTTCCGTGTAATTGATTTTTTCCCCTTGCTCTTCCTGTTGTTAATTTCTACCTTGATGACTTGTGGTCAGAGAAGATACTTTGCATTATCTCAATGTTTTGGATTTTATTGAGGGTTGCTTTGTGGCCTAATATGTGATCTATTCTGGAGCACATTCCATAAGCATTGGAAAAGAATGTGTACATTGCAGCTGTTGGGTGGATTGTTCTATATATGTCTATGAGGACAAGTTGGCTGATTGTGCCCTTTAGGTCTTCTATATCTTTGTTGAATTTCTTTCTAGATGTTCTGTCCTTTACTGAGAGTGGTGTGTTGAAGTCTAGTACTATTATTGTGGAACTGTCAATTTCTCTTTTCTTTGCTGTTAGAGTTTGTTTTATGTATTTTGGAGCCCTGTCATTGGGTGCATAGATGTTTATTATGGTTACGTCTTCCTGATAGTGTCCCTCTTTGTCTTTTATGGTGGATTTTGTTTGAAAGTCTATTTTATCTGAGATTAACATTGCCACTCCTGCTCTTTTTTAGTAGCTGTTTGCTTGATATATTTTTTCCATCCTTTGATTTTTAATAAATTTACATCTTTGTTTCTAAGCTGTGTTTCTTGTAGACAGCATATTGATGGATCCTGTTTATTTATCCATTCTGTCACTCTTCCTATCTTTATGGGTTCATGTAGGCCATTTACGTTCAGTTTAATTATTGATAGGTATGAATTTATTGCTGTCATTTTGTAATGCTTTTTTTGTGGTGATGGTGTTTTCTTTGTTCCTCTTACTCTTCTAAGCTGAATTCATTTCATCTGTATGGTTTTTTTCATTCTTTTGTTTTTGTAGGTTCTGTTTTTACTGAGACTTTATGTTTTTCTTCTTTATTTTAATGAGTAAGTTTGTTAACTTTCCTTATGTTTACCTTGAAATTTACCCTTATCTTCTTAGGTTTGAATCAGTCTATTATTAAGTGGTATCCCGTTGCTTTCTTCTCCATTAAAAGGTTCTATACCTACACCGTTTATTCCCTCTTTTATTGTTCTGATGTTGTTGTTATTTACAGATTAACCTCTCTCGTTCCCTGGTGTAAATCTTTTGGTTTTGGATAGTCTTTGAGAGTTCATTTCCTACGTTGGTGTCCAGCTGGTGCGATCTTGTGCTCTAGATTCAGGCTGTTGTCTGATGTCATTTGTTCTCAGATCAAAAGACTCCTGTTTAATAATTTTGTTAGTTTGGTTAGGTTTTTCATAGTCCCTTAATTTCTGTTTATCTGGAATTGTCCTAATTTCACCGTCATATTGGAATAAGAGTTTTGCTGGATATATTATTCTTGGTTGGCAATTTTTTTCTTTCAAGGTTTTGTATATGTCATCTCATTGTCTTCTTGCCTGCACGGTTTCTGCTGAATAATCCAAGCTTAGTCTTATTGTTTCTCCTCTGTGTGTGACTTTTTGTTTTTCTCAAGCTTCTATCAGGATTCTTTGTCTTTGGTTTTAGTGAGTGTGATTATGATATGCCTTGGTGATTTTCTTTTGGGGTCCAACCTGTATGGGGTTTGTTGAGCTTCTTGGATGGTCAGCTTTTCATCCTCCACGATGTTGGGGAGGTTCACTCTCAGCAGTTTTTCAATGATCCTTTCTGTGTTTTCTGTTCTCTCCCCCTGTTCTGGAACTCTGATCACTTGCAAATTTTTGTTTTTGATTGTATCCCACATAATTCTCAAGGTTTCCTCGTTGTTTTTTTTTTTATTTTTCCTCAGAGTTGTATCCAAGTGTTTGTCTTCAATTTCACTGATCCTGTCTTCCATGGTTTCAAACCTGCTCCTCAGCCCTTCTATGACACAGTCCATTTCTGAAATCTTTTTGTTTATCTTTCGATTTTCTAATTGTTTTTGTATGATTTATAGTTGTGAATTTATTTTCAAATTTTTTTCTGTATTATTTTCCTGAATTCTTGCAGTTTTTGATCATATTTTCCATGAATTTGTCTGCCTTTTCCAAGAATTTTCTATTTTTTCCTCATTTTTGCCTGATTTTTGCTTCAACTCTTGGATAGCTCTGAATATTAGTGATTTGAATTCCCTATCAGGTAGTTCTAATGCCTTTTCATGTACTGGAAATTCATCTAATGTTTTATTTTGGGAGGCTAGTGGAACCATCCTGTCCTGTTTTTGTATACGTTTTGATATTGTCTGCTTTCTTCAGGACATTTAGTAGTTATTTTCCTCGTTTGTTGATTGTAGATTTGTTTGTTTCATCCTGATTTTTTGTTTTATTTGTTTGTCTGAGCAGGTGGGCTGTGCATTCTTTGTTGTTTGCTTGTCTGTGGGTATGATACTTTTCTCCTCCTTGTCGAATGGGCAGGGCCAGTCGCTCAGCTATGGTGCAGCAGGGCAGGTCAAGATAAAGGAGAGTTGCTGGGATGGGCTGTTTGTGGCATGTCCTTAGGCCAGCAGGGTGAGCCAGGAATCCAGTAGGCTGTGCCTGTGCTGCTCGGAGGTGTGATGTTCAGCGCATGGTGCAGGTAGGCAGGAAGGAGGGGAGAGATTGTTATGTGTGGAGCTAAGATGGGTATAGGAAAGAGAAGAGAGAGGAGACAGAAACAGGATCCAAAAACAAAGAAACAAACAAACAATAAAGTGTGCTAAGGGAGCTTGCCTTTGGAGTGGAGAAATGAGAGATCGAGAAGTGGAGAAAAACAAAAAGAAAAAAAGAAAAAGGTTAAAATAAAAAAGAATTAGAGAAAAAAAATGAAAAGAAAAGCCCGCAGGGGTCCCACCATTGTGGCTGTGAAGACTGGGGAAGTACAGCCTGGCTAGAAGGGGTAGAGGTGTCACACACAGCCAGGTATTCAGGAAACAGGAAGAGAAAGTAAGTACAGAAAGAGGAGAAACTGAGAAGTGAAGAAAGACAAAAAGGGAAAAAGAGAGAAAATAAAAAAAAAAAAAAAAAACAGAAAAAAGAAATGCCCCCAGGGATCCCACTGCACACCTGCACAGACTGAGGAAGTAGCTCCCAAACTGCACAGCACAGCCTGGCCAGAAGAGTCTCTGAAGCCAAGAAAAGAAAAAAGAAATCAAACAAACAAACAAATTAAAACAAACAACAAAAAAGGACCAGACCTACTGGCCTGACAGAGACTGGAGAAACAAAAGTATGGCCCCCGACAGCCTTTTTGCTCAGTAATGAAGTCACTCCAGAGGTTCTCCCTTCAGCCGAAGATCGGACAGCTCCATACAACAAAATGAGACTAATGAGGCACAAAAGTCCAGGGACAAATAATAGAAGGCAGGAGGGGGCAGGAAAGCTGGTAATAGGGAACTCAAGGTCCAGAAGGGACAGTGTTGACATGTCTTGGGGTTGTTAACCATTGTCATAAAATAATATGTATACTAACTGTTTAATGAGAAACTATTTGTTCTGTAAACCTTCATCTAAAGTACAATAAACAAATTAAAAAAGAAAACAACAAAAAAAAGCACTGAGTATCCCACCAACTCAGTGGCGCAGGCTGGGAAGCAGCCACACAGTTGAGCGGCACCCCACAGCCTCTCAGGAAGAAGCAAAGATGGCACAAAGAGCCAGGTATTTGAGAGAAATGAGGGGGAGGAGGTGAGCGGTATGGAAGAAACCAACAGAAGTGGAAAAAAAGCAACACCAGCAACAAACAAATGGCACTCAGTGATCTGGCCAGTGCGGGCGGATGGAATCCCAGGGATACAGAGCTGAAGCTGGTGCCTCCTGGCCAAGAGACTGTGGCCGCAGGAAGGAGAGGAAGCTGAGTGGGGGTGAAGAAGGGTGGGGGGTGGGAAAACATATATCACTGGTTACCAGTTGTTCTATCTCCTGCTGGGAGTTGGTGAAGCTGCTTGCCCGTACTCCCTGTTCACCAATCTCCAACAAGAGTCCAAGATGGCAAATCCGTGCTGCATTAGCTGATAGGGGACCTCTGCACCTATCTCTCCTCAGTCTCTGTTCTCTGTCAGTTTCTTATTCCATTTGGTGCTTGGCTGAGTTCTTTATCTCTTCATTTGATGCTTAGGGTTTCAGGATTGACATTTGTCTCTGACTTAGTTTAAGGGATGGTGTGGTGCTTCTTTCTATAGCACCATGTTTCAGATTCATTCATGTTTTGAGATGTTTGGCAGATTCATCATTGTTCGTTACTGTTGCATCATTGTTCTTTACCATTGCATAGTATTCCATTGTGTGTATGTACCATAATTTGTTTATCCATTCATCTGTTGATGGCCATTTAGGTTGTTCTGACCTTTTTGCTATTGTGAATAGTGCTGCAATGAACATGGATGTGCATATGTCTATTCATGTGATGGCTCTTATTTCTCTAGGCTATATTCCTAGGTGTGAGATTGCTATATTTTAAGGTATTTCTATTTCTAGCTTTTTAAGGAAGCACCATATTGTTTTCCATAGTGATTGTAACATTTTTCATTTCCACCAGCAGAGCATTAGAGTTCCAATCTCCCACAACCTCTCCAACATTTGTTATTTTCTGTTTTTTTGATTAGTGCCAGTATTTTTGGGGTGAGATGGTGTCTCATTGTAGTTTTGAATTGCATTTCTCTAACGGCTAATGATCTGGAGCATTTCCTCAAGTGTTTTTTAGCCACCTGAATGTCTTTTTTTGTGAAGTGTCTGTTCACATCCTTTGTCCATTTTTTAATTGGATTATTTGTGTTTTTATTGTTATGAAGTTGCTGTATCTTATGGATTTTAGAGATTAGACCCTTGTCAGATATGTTGTAGCCAGATTTTCTCCCAAGTCTGTAGGTTCTCTTTTGGTGAAGTCTTTTGATGAGCATAAGTGTTTAATTTTTATGAGCTCCCAGTTATCTAATTTCTCTTCTGATGTTTGTGCCTTGTTAGTTATGGTTTGTATACTATTTATGTCATGTATTAAGCCCCCTACTATGGTCCTTATTTTTCCTTCCAAGATCTTTATTGTTTTAAGTTTCATATTTAGGTCTTTGATCCATTGTGAGTTAGGTTTTGTGTATGGTGTAAGGTGTGAGGTATGGGTCTTATTTCATTTTTTTACAGCTGGACATCCAGTTATGCCAGCATCATTTGTTAGAGAGACTATCTTTTCCCCTTTTAACAGACTTTGGCCCCTCGTCAAATATCAGTTTCTCATAGGTGGATAGATTTACGTCTGGGCTCTCAATTCTGTTCCATTGATCTATGTATCTGTTGTTGTCCATTACCAGGATGCTTTGACTACCATGGCTGTATAATAGGTTCTAAGGTCAGGTAGTGTGAGGCCTTCCATTTTTTTCTTCTTCTTCAATAATGCTTTACATATCCTGGGCCACTTCCCTTTCCATATGAAGTTGGTGATTTGTTTCTCCATCTCATTAAAGAATGCTGTTGGATCGTATCTGTAGTATACGCATTGCATCTGTAGATCACTTTAGGTAGTATCAACATTTTCACAATGTTGAGTCTTCCTATCTATATGCATGGTATATTTTTCCATTTATGTAGGTCTCATTTGGTTTCTTTGCGGTAGTATTTTTTAGTTTTCTTTGTGTAGGTCTTTTATGTCCCTGGTTAGATTTATTCCTAAGTATTTTATCTTCTTGGGGGTTATTGTAAATGGTATTGATTTGCTGATTTCTTTTAGAAGTTCTGTTTGTTGGTGTAGAGGAGTCCAACTGATTTTTGTATGTTAATCTTGTATCCTGCTTCTTTGCTGAAATCTTCTATTAGTTCCAGTAGCTTTCTCGTTTTTTTTTTTTTGGATTTTCTATGTATAAGATCATATCAGCTGTGAATACGGATAGTTTTACTTTCTCCTTGCCAACTTGGATTCCCTTTATATCTTTTTCTTGCCTTATTCCTTTAGCTAGGTCTTCCAACATGATGTTGAATAAGAGTGATGATAAAGGGCATCCTTGTCTGGTTGCCATTCTCAATGGGAATGCTTTCAGTCTCTCTCTGTTTAGAATGATATTGGCTTTTGGTTGTACATAAATACTCTTTATTATGTTGAGAAATTTCCCTTCTATTCCTATTTTGCTGAGAGTTTTTTTTTTTTTTTTTTTTTTAAATCAGGAATGGGTATTGAGCTTGGCCAAATGCTGTTTCTGTGTCGATTGCTTTGATCATGTGATTTTTTTCTTTTGTACTACTTACCATTTTAACCACAGTTATTTTTTGAGGATAATATGTCTGGTGATATATATTAAAGTTTTTTTTATCCTAATCAATATTTTCCAATTTTCTGCAATGGTTATGTATTAATTATCTACTTTTTATTTTTAAAATTAGGTATCTGTGGAGATGAAAAAGCCTAGGATTTAGTCTCAGAAGATCCTGGTCTGAGACCTGGTTTCCTCATTTACCAGTTGTGCTAATCTTGAACAAGGCTTCTAATCTCCCTGAACTCCTCCTGTTAGGCAAGAATCTCTGTAATAGAGATAAAAATAAAGTAACAAAGTTTTTTTTACTTAAAAAAGTGATGGTAATAAATGCTCATAGAATTTTCATGAAGATTATGTTCAACAAGACAATCTAATTAGAAAGTATAAACTATAAACTATAGTTTATAAACTCTAAAGTACTATACAAATGTTAGTTGTTGTGATTATAGTTATTATCCATAATTGTACAACAAATATTTGAGGTATCTAAACAGAGATATCTGTTAAGTTATCTAATTTATTTGAAAGAATAACTGAAGTATTACCAAACTTTTCTATTTAAATGTACAAAGGAATTATTCTGAGCTTGTAAAATTTGACAAGAATTTGTTGGATATTTTGAGATAAGTTGGGTAGTGTCAAGATGATGACAAATTTTGTAAGCTTCAGAAAAAAAAAAAAGTACTTGTCGTATTCAACAGATATTTCCGAGGAAGCTTCCATTTCTGTGATGGGCCTATCTGTTCTTTAGACTATGATTTTTGGACAAATAAAATCATCAAATAATCTGGGTAGTAAAAGTTATAGATTACAAATAGAGTTGTCATATAAATTTCAGAATACTTAGTTAAATTTGAATTTCAGATAAACAATAAATAATACTTTAAGTATTTCTCAAATATTGTAGGGGACATACTTAAACTAAAAAATAATTTGTTGCTTATCTGTAATTCAAATTTGACTGGATATCCTGTATTTTTATTTGGTGGATCTGGCAACCCTAGATATGGAGAGCTGCTACAAGTGTTCTGGGGTCAAATGTGGAAGGATGTGTTGATGGGGATAGTTGGTTTGTGAACGGCGAGCAAGGGTTGAGAGTTGGTGAGTGAAGTAGATGAGACACCTAAGCAGGGCTCCTTGGGGTATTGCATAATGTAGGTACCCAGTTTCAAAGTCTGGATCTCAGCTTTTCATATCTAGAAAAGAGTATTCTTAGAACCTCTTGTAGCTTTGGTTTTTAGTAAACTCTAATCACAGTCACATATGACTGTCAGATAAATCAACATGCTCACTGAAATTTCTATAGTGAGGAATAAGTTATTCTAGAGACAGGAGTGCCTCAACTGGCCACATTCCTTCCACATTTCAAAGTATGTGGGAAATCATATAATCAGTAATCTGAAGATTGATTGATGAGCAAGGAACTGAAGTAAGGGAAATAGGACGGTTGAGGGGGATAGTGCACTCAAACTCTGGGAAGGTCTGAATAGGTGTTCTCACCCCACGGTTCCTTCCCAGGGAATCAATTGAACCTCCTCACCAGATTTAGGGCCTCTGTCCCTTAGATAATGCTGGAGAAACAGAGATTAATTTTGCCTTTTGGAATCCTCTTTTTTTATTCTGACCAGTCCTGGTTTTTACAACACAGTCTTGTGCTGTGTTAATATCATTATTTATGCTACAGTTCAGTGATTGTTCTTGCCCTGAAAGATAGTCTTTCTCTTCTCACTATGTCCTGATTTAATAGAATTCTGTTGTTGTTGTGTGCCATCGAGTCAATTCTGTTGACCCTATAGGACAGGGTAGAACTGCCCCATAGGGATTCTAAGGTTGTAAATCTTTACAGAAGCCGACTGCCACAGCTTTCTCCTGCATAGCCGCTGATGGGTTCAAACTGCCGACCTTTCCAGTGCACCACTAGGGCTCCTTAATAGAGTTCTAGGGGTTCCTTTATTGAGGACTTACTTGGTGCCGGGCACAGTTTCGAAGAAGGAGAGTATGAAGATCTTGTTCTTGTTCTGAAGAAGCTTATTTTCTAGTAGATTGACTTTAAGTTCTTGAACCACTAACCACAAGGAAGTGTTATGCAGATGATGATAATCCTTTGCTTGTCCATCTCTCTTGATATTCAACACATTTTGCTTTAGGATCTGCATTAGTTATTTTCAATCTAGTTATATTTCACATGCACCTGATATATTAAAAAGTACAGATGCCTGAGTCCTGCAGCAGCCCCATTGAATCGGAAGGGGTGGAGGGTGGGGTGGGGGAGATGGTAGGGTAGGTGGAAAGGTGAGGGGTGGGGGCAGGGGACTAGCATCTGTAATAAAAGTCCTATGGGTAATTCTTGAGCACAGCCGGAGTTAAGAACACTGGCCTAGGTGTTTGTGGATTAGTACATTATGAGAACCCAGAAATGAGGATAAATGAATGTTTTATGAAAATGGTGTTTGAATTAGGTCATGAAAGATGGTGAATTTCCAGGAATACTATCCATATACATAGCATAACTATATTGGACATAATGCCTACTCCACATATTATTCCCATACTTTTTGTTATTAGGGTCGGTTTTTTATTTTACTTTTGAAATTAGAACATAGGGTTTATTCAAGTAGTTATTCCATATGCATTTGGGAGATCATTTTGTTTCTAAAAAAACAAATGACTCAATGTAGGCTAGTTACAGTGAAGCTTTTAAAGAGAAGAGAAGGGAGTAGAATAGATAATCAACCACTGGTTAGCCTTAATATGATTGATTGAGCCATGCCCCCTTCCTTAATGAGATCAGCTGGCATCAGGTTATTATGTGGTCTCTGGCCTGGGGATGTGAGATTATGATCTATTTTTGTGAAATCCGTCACTGATGTCATAGAATGCCTCTCTATCGAATGGCCTTGGGACTAAACTGGGACTAGCTGAGTCCACAAGGCCAACAAACTTGGGTGCTCTCTGAGCTGATGGAGGAGTTGAGCCCACGAGTAGCTAGACTGAGTCAGCATCTTTCTGGGAATGAAGTCTACCCTCAGAAACGCGAATGAACTTTGTTCTCACCCAACTCCACAGGTCACATTTTCCCGGTCACTTGGTGGAGAGTGTATCCTCCTTTCTGAATGACTCATTGTCACAGAACAATTTGTTCCTGTTTGTTAAATAGCGAAACCTAAGAATTACCACCACTACCATCGCACCTCCTTTTAAATTAAAAGCACAAACATACAAACATTTAGATTCTTGTTTGCATCTGAGAAAGGTCTGGAAAGACTGCAAACTTACATGAATGGGATTGAGTGTCAGGGAGTACTTTTAGTCTTTATATACTTCTGTATTGCTTGAAAAAAAATCTTTTACAAAGAGAATGCAGTAATTTGACAATAAACCTTTAACAAAGCAGTAACAATTAGAGACAAATTTTGAAACTAAAACCTATCCAAAATTCCACTCTCATACACAACTATTTTTATTCAACTGGAAATATTACCTTTTCCACACACACATATTTATTGCATGAAATACATAATATTTTGTATTATGCTATGTCTCTTAACATTTTAACTGTTTATTTGCACTGCTAAAAATTCTTTCTAATTATCATTTTTTTTTTTGTGGTTAGAAGGGTAAACTTTGAGTTACCAGTGACTTGCAGTAAGAACTTGTCCTCACTAAGTACTCACCTAACCTGCTAAGTAAGGTGGATGGGGAGTTAGTTTATCTTGGGCAAGTTATTTCTTTTCTTTGGGCCTCAGTTTTTTTTCACTTGGAAAATGAGATACTTGACATGAGATACTTGTCTCTCTGGGGTCCCTTCTCTTTTCTAATTATCATCTGTTACCTTCATGAAGCACATCATAAATAATGATCATTTGGACATAATTCTTTGTAAATCTTGGTTTAATCCACTGGTCTTCCTGTTTTAAAATCACTTGGCATAATACTGTTCATTTATCCTCATGACAGATACGTGGTGGTAGATATAATTTTCCCATTTATAGATGGAGAAACTAAGTCCAGAGGTGTGGGATAATTTACCACAGTTCTGGCCTCTTATCAGGGCAGCCTTGGGTTTCAGCTTCCCTGTGTTATGGGTGATTGATAGTAGATGAGATCTCTATGGAGTAGATAATATGAGAAGGCTTAGATATGATTATTAAAACAGATCCATCATTTTCCTGCCACCTCCTTTCTTTTCCTCTTTAGATTCCAAGTCAGTATTTCTCTGGGGAATTTCTTTGGGACATGTTCAGGAATAGACCTTTAGCCAATACACACACACACACACACACACACACACACACACTCACACACACACACACACACACACACACACACAACAATTTGGTCATGCCTAAGAGGCAGATAAAGCTGAAAGGAGCCTGCAAAAGGATCTGTAGATAAAAAGTCTGGTATGTGGGCAGGTAACACCCAATTACAACAGAGTGGTGTTGACTTACACTTTTCTTTATCGAGAGAATCAGGTATTCGTGTAAATCAGAAAAGGATTTGATGGGTGCCAGGTCATTGGAGTTTCTAGCCAAGGGACAGATTTGGTTAAACAAAATATATGCTCTCCTTATCTACAGTGGTGACTATCACTGCAACTCCCCATCTCCTCTCTACTCCTCCAAGCTCTATAAAAATGAGAACCTTATCT
Source organism: Trichechus manatus latirostris (assembly GCF_000243295.1). Taxonomy (NCBI): domain Eukaryota; kingdom Metazoa; phylum Chordata; class Mammalia; order Sirenia; family Trichechidae; genus Trichechus; species Trichechus manatus. Next base: position 10,084,941 of record NW_004444027.1, on the reverse strand, counting down.
AGAGTTTGTAATAGCCTAACGTCTAGCAGGGTCTGTGCTAAAATCACTTTGACAACGCTGCAACTCAGACCCAGCCAAAGTCATTTTGGCAGACAGATAAGCTTCCCTTATCTCCAATTGTCTTGGCAATAAATGTCTTTTACTTAAGATGCTTGTTTAGACTACCCCAGGGGAAAAGAACAGGTACCATCTCTCTTGACGAAGTCTTTAAGGTTTGGAGTCTTAAAAACTAGTCTACTTGTTCCACGTAGTTCAAGAACTGTGGTGCAGAAAGAACATAGAGAGAACATAGAACCTAAGGAGAAGGTTGTTTCAGTGACTTTGACAGCCTAAAGTTTAGCAAAAGTATGCAGCAAATATAACAATCAAGTGAGAAGGGGAGCCTTGGGCAAAGCAGGAAGTCTTAGCTTTTGTAATAAAGAAATAAGGATGGAGACTGATAAGGAGAGGTGAGGAAGGTCAGAGGAGGGAGAGTGATTTAAGTCAGATATGAAAACGCAGCTGAAATGTTGGCAATGCTTCTTGAACAAGATGGTAGCCTATCCTGAGATTGAAATGCTGGCAATGCTTCTTGAACAAGCCTATCTGGAGATTGCTGGTGTAGGCAGACAGCAGCTGGAGGAGGTGAGGGTGGAGTGGGCTGGAGTTAGAAGACCTGGGCCTGGCTCTGCCTCTAACTTGTTGAGAGATCTTGAACAAGCCACTCTGTCTCTGGACTTTAGAGCTGGTCTTTTGCCACTGTGTGTCCTGAAGGAAGTGGTCCACAGTGGCTGGATGTCCGGAGGTGCAGAAGGGCAGCTCCACAAGCCTGGTTTGCTCCAGCTCAAAGTGCATGTCTCCAGAGCTCACATAGGGTGAGCAGGAAGCTAGATGAACACTAATCCACCTTGAGCCTTTCTACCCATCTAACTTGAATTTGCGTTTTCACTTGCTTGGAGATATTCTCAGTTTTTGGGTACAAGAAATGGGCCGGTCAGAGTAAAAATGCTGGGGTGACCTCCAAGTTACCAAGTTCAACATCTTGTGAGAATTTACAACTTTTCTCCCAGAAGATTGTCTGATCTAAATCTAGTTCTTCAAAGCCCCGAAGAAACAGACTCTACTCTCCCTGGGTAAACTGCTTCAGAATTGAATAGACCTGTCAACAAATTCCCACTGACTAACCTAAACCTCCCCTTCTTAGTTTTGAAGTATTTGTTGTTCCAGAAGGCAACCAAGGCTTGGAACTTTAACCCAGTTTGGGGAGAGACACTTTCTCTCATGTGCCTGCTGTGACTTATAAATAGAAGGACTGAATAATGACTAGGGCTCAGGTCCAGGAGCCTATGTATGGAAAATAGAGCCTAGGAAAATTAGCGTTAAATTGTTGAATGATCTGTTACAGCTGCCGATGGACCCTATGATGGACCCAATAGAAACAGCTCAGGCACCCAGGCCCCTGTGCTCTACCTGCTATACTTTAGTTACGCCTCTGTTCAGATCAGTCCTGAAGTTCTAAGACTGTCCTCTCTCAGCAGGTGAAATTTTGAGATGAATACTTGATGTTCAGCTAGCCCAGTCTTAATTCAAAGATACGTCTTCATCTTTCTTCCCAAGGCCATGGTTTTCTAGATTGTGTGTATCTCTTGCTTTTCTGAGAGGCACATGGTGCAGAGACCACACTTGTTAGACCCCTGATGTAGACAGACATGTGGGTTGACAAGTTCAGTGTCCTTATGGTGGACTGACTCTGAGACATGAGGTGGTCTTGGACAGCCAGGGACATTGGATTCCGATAAACACAGGGCTCACACTGGGAAGGCAGAACATGATTATTCTGTCCTCTCCCTGTCCATCTCCTGGTGTATGTGACTGCGTGTGTGTGTGTGTGTGAGAGGGAGAGAGAGAGAAAGAGAGAGAGATACAGATATAGAGAGACAGAGAGAAAGGTCTTAGCTATTTAGTCTTTTCACCCATGGAGGAAATAACTGGATTAGAGTCTACTTTTTCCCAAAGGCTGACTCTGGCTTGGGACTCTCCTAACCTGTTCTCTAAACTGACTTTGTGTTCTACTTCAGATTAAAAACAACGACAATAACAACAACAACAGAAAAACAAACTCACTGCCATTGAGTCAATTCCTCTTGTAGTGACCCTATAGGACAGAATAGAACTGCCCCATTTGGTTTCCAAGTCTGTAAATCTTTAGGAAGCAGACTGCCACATCTTTCTCCCATGGAGCAGGTGGTAGGTTCAAACTGCTGACCTATTGGTTAGCAGCTGAGCGCTTAACCATTGAGCAACCAGGGCTCCTACTTCAAATTGCTAGCCTATAGTTTATTTTATTTTTATTATAAGAATTGTTTATTTTAATTATGAAACTAATTCATACTCACTGGGCAAAATTTAGAAAATATGAACATAATCGAAGAAGAAAACAGGAGCTGTCAATAAAACTTTTTGTTCAAACATAGCTTTAATTGACATTCTGATGTATTTCTGTCTACCTTAGTTAAAATTGGAATGTATTTCTTTCCAGGGTTGGTAGAGGGAGAGATAGGTTGGTATATAGACAGATAGTTAGATAGACAGGCAGACATATGTATGTAAGTATTTAGATGTATATGTTCATAGTTGATATACAGGAGTATATCTGATTTCATACCTTCTCTCTCCTCAAACCTCTAACACCTCCCACCTCAGTTTCTTATTTTACTAAGAAAGGAGAAGCCATCCATATGCTCCTACCACCAAATCTACCACCTACCTTTCTCTGTACCTGTCTGTCCTTCCTTTCCACCCAGACAATGGCTGCACTGCCCATGCTCCTATGCAAGGCCACTCCCTCTCTCTCCTTGTGGACTGGACCCTATTCCCTCTTGATATCAAGGACATGATTCTGTCAGTTGTCCCCTTCTCCTCTAACTCATCCATTCTCTCCCTCCTAGGGGATCACACAACCATCAGACACAGGGTAATAGCTACCTTCTTTAACGAGAAAATTCTCCTTTACTTTATTCCACATTCTTTTGAAGGAAAGAGACAATGCAAATTTATGCAAATTCTAGGAGTAGGTGCATTCTACTCTAGTGTGAGACACTTATGCAGGGGTCTTGAGAGGTGATTCTGGAAAGGGAGACTGGGGTCAGAGTGAACAGGGCTCTGAGAGCTGTAGAAGTTAGGGAACAATTTAGGGTTTTTGAGCAAGGAGGGCCATGGAGAATCCTAGTGTTGCCTTGCCAAGGTTATTCTAGCAGTGGTAAGGGTTCTTTTTCAAATAAGCCTAAGTGGAAGACAAAAAGCCAAGTGGTTTCTAAAATGCAAAGGTGGGAAGCTTGTTCTGGAAGTCAGGCAGCCACTGGAGTGTGAGGCAATAAGGGTGGAGTTATGTGGATCTCTCAGAGAGTAGACTAGGTAAATGTGTGGTGGGGCCAAAAAAGATCCTGGGGGACAAAGACCAGACTGACCTTGTCACTCTCCCAGAAAGTTCACATATTGAGAAATTTTTTTCCTCCTGGACTCCTGTAAGGGTAAGGTTGTCTATGAACTGCCAAGTGTTGCTTAAGAGGAGATAAGAAGGATGCTTATGGGAACGGTTCCTTGATTTCATTCTCCTCTTTACAAATAAGGTAAGAGAGGCCTCATAGAGGGAAAAGACTTCTTGGGAAAAAGGTTTTGGTGGAAGGAGAAGGATTTCACCACTTGGGGGTCTGGGATCCCAGGGAAGAAAACAGGGGTAGGGGAAGGGCTATTGTAGGGCTTTGGAACAGCTCTGGGACAGCTGGAATCACAAGGTAACTTGGAGTTAGAAGGTGGCAGATGGGGTGAGGTGGAAGATGAAGAAGAGTTCCAAAGATGAGTTCTCCTGGGGAGGAAGTCCTTCTGCAACCAGACAACGCTTGGAGGTGAGCCTCTTGACCTCAGCAAGGTATCTGGGTTCTTCTTTTTATTTAGGTGAAAGGTAATGTTTTCACTTCTGAACTTGGAAAGTAGGATTCCTCCCAACACCCCACCCCCTGAAAAGGGAGCATCAACAGCCAATTGGTTATTTATTTCTTTCCAATCCTGTAGTTTTATGGAACCCTAAACAAGGACAGCAGGAAATTAATGAAAAAGGTGGAGCCAAGACAAATAGCAGGGTCCTTGCCTATGTGGCACTTGCAGTCTAAAGGTGTGCATGATGCAATCTCATGGCTTGAGTGTGCTCCTTCTAGGAGGCAGGGTGGAGCTGTCCTGGGCAGGCTGGGATAGGTAGGAGGAGCTGGGTGGGACTGGTGGCCTCTACTCTCAAGGAAAACTTGACAGAAAGGTCTTCTCCCAGAGCATTGAGGTGACAGATGGTAGGGGGACACAGGTGGAGGCAGGAGCAGGATGTTGAAGTAGCTGGAGTGAAACAGAGCAAAGAGAGACTGCCTGAGTTCATCTTCTTTGTTGTAGAGAAGTAGAAGGAGGGGTTGTGTAGTTTAGTGGATGGAGCAAGTGGGCAGAAGCTTAGAACAAGGCCAACAAGTGCACCAAGCTCTATGGAGAAGCAATCAAGAACCCCCAGGCTCAGGAAGGAGTTGCTGATTCAGGATACCTTCCCTGGGCGAATCACCCCATGGTGTGTTTGGGGATGTGCTGTTGATTGAATTAAATCTCTTCAGGGGGAAGACTCCATCCAAAAACCAGTCAGTGAAAAATAATCTGGACATTTTGGAACTTTACAAGTTCTGGAAGTGTGTAGCAGTGAAGATGAGGAATGTTCCCACGACAAGGCTTGAAGTTGAGATGTGGTCTGCAAGGAGAGGGGAGGGTGTGGGTTTGTTGGTGGTTATCTAGCACAGGCCAATAGTTGTGTAGGTCTTCTTAGCAGAGAAAGGTGACTCAGTGGGTCACAGCAATTTGTCTAAAGCATTCTTAAAATCCCTAAATTCTCTTTGCATGGATTTTCTACTTATCCAGCCAGCTCTGACCTTGATTTGTCTTCCTGACACAGTAGATGATGGCTGAGTAGGAGCCAGGCATCCCGTCACCATCTAGTCATAACAAATGGATAAACACCACACTGTTTTCAGTTGAGTCTTCTCTGAGTGTGGTCAGGGAGAGTCAGACCTTCACAACCTGCTCACCTCTGTGGGAAAGCATAAAGTCCAGCCCTAAGTCTGCAAAGCTGAGACCCAGAAGGTAAAGCCCACAGCACCTCCCAGTCCCTTCTCCTCTTCCTCATAACAACACCGAGGCCTGGAAACAGAAGTATACTGGTTAGCAGCAGCCTGGCTGTTTGGTGGAAGCATAGTTTTTGAAGTCTGATACATCTGGGTTTACATCACCATCTTTAATGGGCAAGCTGCTAACCCCTTGCAGGCCTTAGATTCCTTATCTGTGAAATGGGCTGAATTCTCAGGATTGTGAGAATTTTATGATATAAAATATTTAAAGCACAGAGCATGCTGCTGGCACATAGTAGTGTTCAACAGATGCTAATTATCTTCCCTAGTCTTCCCCCCAACTTAAAAAAAAACAAAACTGGTATTATTTAAATATATAGAAAGCTCTTGCCTTTCTTTTGGAATTTCTAAGAAGAGGGCAGATGTCCTGCCTTGGAGATTTTGAAAGCAGAGTGTGGACTGAACATTTTCTGAAGCCCCTTTATCCTTAAAATCCCTGTTCTCACAGGGGTGGGCTTTTTATGTGCGGGGGCTTCTTTGGACTATCTTTCTCTGATTAAGCTCATGAATATTGCTGTGAAAATGACAAGTTCCATGATTGAGAAGTTTGTTTTTTTTTTGTCAGTCAACGGTAGATTTAAAGATAGAAACCCTTGTCTCAGAGCCTGCACTTTGCAGAGGAGATACCCAGGGTCAGTGGCTAGTCAGTGATCATGCTGGGGCAGAGCCCAGTGCCTTGGCCCATTGGCTACCAGCACACAGGTCAATTCAACCTCCAATCTGCTCCCATCAAGGAGTGAAACAAAATGCAGCACGAAGCATTAAATCATCTGGCTATTTGTCATATATGATCTAAAACACCTGGGCTCTAAGAACCCAGTGTTCCTAGTTCCTAGTATTCTTATAGGCACTATGTCTCCCATAAGAAACATAACCCAGAAATTGGGAGTGCTGTAGGAAAAATAAATTAGAAAATTGAACTTTTCCTTTTTTCGTTAGCGTAAGTAGAGAGAAATACTCTACAACAATGGGTTTGGTGTTTTTTTTTTTTTTTTTTTGGTAGTGTTATAAAAAGATCTCAGAAATGGATCCAGACAGAACTTGTTTGGCTCTGTCACTTACTAAGTAAGGTAATTGGGAAGGACAGGTGGCCTCTACCCTCACGGAATGCTTGACAGAAGGGTCTTCTCCTAAAGCAGTGAGGCGACAGATGGCAGGTGGACACAGGTGGAGGCCGGAGTGGGATGTTGGAGTAGCTGGAGTGAAACAGAGCAGGGAGAGACCCCCCCAAGTTCACTTCCTTTCTTGTGGAGAAGTAGAGGGAGGGTGTGTTTAGTTTAGTGGATGGAATAAGTAGGCAGAAACCTCAGTTCCCTCATCTGTAAAATGGGGATTGTAAGACATTTTATCTAGCTAATCTCTATGATCCAAATCCTTTAGCTTTTTGGGAACATCCTTTGCTTTAGTATTTAATTATATGGATTGATTCTCTAGCTCCAATACTATGAGAAATTTACCAGAAGAATCCTCAGTAGGATTTCTGAAGGATGGAATAGGGTGTGGGCAGGGGCCCAGGGGCTTATTCCCATGAACCTAGGTCATCTAGTTTTTTTGTTTTTATTTTAAATTCTCTACCATCCTACCCACCTGCCCACTCCTTTGAAGTACTGTTCTCAGCTTATTTGGCTGACACCTTCTTCTGTTCTCTTTTGCCCTACACTGGATGCCATTCCTCCTCTTCATGTCCCAAAGGATCAAGGAAATAACATTTTTGTGTGGGGCCGACTTTTACTGAAGGCCTGGAGTGGAACAGAAAGGAGAAGTTTACCTCTCAGGATATCACAGCAAACAAATTTCAATTGAATATTAGACATTATTTTCCTGGAGTTCCTTCACAACCTCAGAGGAGAATTTCGTACTGGTGGCCTTTCTTCTCAGGCCTCCACCAGCTGCCGTGTTGTTCTCCGTCTCCCCAGACCCTCCTTCTGCTCTTGCCTTTTCTCCTTCCCAGACTTTTTATTTTCTCTTTGTTGGGTTGCTTTCACTATACTATGTGTAACAAGCCAGTTCTCTGTCTCTTTGCTGTGGCCTACACAAACCATGGTTGGGGAAGTGGGGGAGATGTTACTCATTTTTCTCTTCTGAGAAGACCCAGTAAAGGGGTCTTCTCAGAACTGAACAAGATAATGTCAGTGAAGATGGTGGAGTGTAGAGTGCTGCTTAGACACAAGGAGCAATCTCTTGCACTTACCCTGACCTGCAAATCTGCTTCTGCCAGTAGGCTCAGTGACTGGTTTCCAGCCCAGGAGCCTGTGGTGGGAGGACAATTTCGTGAGTGAGAGATCAAGGATATCCCATGGTACTCTCACGTCTGTCCCTGACTCTGAAATGGACAGTAGCTGGGCTCACTCACCAAAGCCTTGGGAATGATGTTCCTTTGGGTGGATACTTGAAGCCCTGGATTGAGACTTCAACAGTAAAGTGTCCAGAAAGGCACTGATTTTGCATTTGATATGTGTTGGTTCTGGGTTTGACATGAGGAAAGCACCATAGCATCAGGGAGAATAGCTCAGGCTTTCAGGCAGACTGCTGGCACTTGAATCCTGGTTCTGCCCCATCCTAGCTTTGTGACTTGGGAAAGTTACTCTCTCTGTGGTCCACTTTATGGTGGTGGTGCGAGGAGTAAAAGAGAGAACATATGCAAAAAAACTTGATATATTGTAAGTGCTCAATAAAACTTAACCGCAATGCTTATTATTGTTACATCATAGTCACTGGTTTGAGGAACTCACAATCTGGTAGGGAAGATAGATATGTAATTACATTAAGAAAGTAGAGCTGGTCTCTGTCTTGTTCCTGAGAACACCCTGGACACAGATCTGAACTCCTCTCTCCTCCATCCTGCCTCTCCTCCTCTCACTACCACTCTTCCCTGTAGGTAGTTGAGGATAGTTTAGGATGCCTGGAGGGACTTCTGGCCTGGTTCCAGTGACACTGTGCTCAGGAGTTGAGAGGGGAGTGGGGCCAGCCAGGAATACTCTGACATATGATTTTGGGGATGGGTTGGCAGAGACAGGTGTCAGACTACAGCTGCCAAGGGGGTAGACATAATGAGGAAGCTGTGAGGCACTGTAATAGGCGTTTGTGAATTTTCCTTGGAAGGTTTTCTAAACAAGAGAGATAAATCTGTCTTTTGGGGCAAGTTTAGAAATCACAGTTCCTGTAGTTTGGAGGATGCTGGGATGATGTCTCAAGTCCTCTGATTTTAACACTTGGCAGAAGATGCTCCTTGACATTGGGCAGCATCCTTGGGACAAGGCTATTCGGAGATATGGACCAAAGCAGGCTTCCCAGAAGAAGTTAGTTCTGAAGGATACATAGGAGTTTGAAAACTGGATGATGCCAGAGGTGGGCATTCTGGGTAAAGGGGCCAGCGCTTGTGCTCAGAAACAAAAGCTGATGATCTATTTCATTTCTTCTTTTCCTGTTACAACTACACTGTGGTTGCTGCAGGCAAGTTCCTCTAGGGTATGCTTAGTTTATTTTCAGTTGCCAAGTCCTGGTCTATTATACAGGGCAGTGTCACCATGTGATGCTAGTGCTCACCAGCAAAGAGTACAGTACTTTATTTTCCTTTTAATCTACAAACTTAGATGCCAAAGTACTTGGAGGAGAGTTCAAGAGTACATAGGCAGAAGGGAATGGTAGGAAAACATAAGATATGAATATAGGCATTTCTATAAATGTGCATGAGGAAACTTCTTGGGGTAATGAATATGTTCATTATACTGATTGTGGTGATGGTTTCATGAGTATACACGTGTGTCAGAATTTAGCAAATTGTATACTTGTGTGTTTATTGTATATAGGTTATACTTCAATAAAGCCTTTAGAAAAGGGTTTTCTAATTTTTTATTTGTTTTTTTAAAAAAATGTTTGTTTTTCAGGATAAAAATAATACAAGATCACCTGAGAAATTTAGAAAATTCATGAAAGTAGGAAAAAGAAAATAAATCACACATTGTTTTCTTTCTTTCTTTCTTTTTGTTAACTGGGTGTGTGGGGGGATCATTATTAACCTAACTAAAAGACATACATGGGGCTCACCAGTGAGTAAGTCCCTGCCCCTAGTACCAGTGGGCTAAGAGGCTCAGTCTTCACTGACCAGGAGAGCCAGCTGTTCCCACCCAGAGATTCTGGTTCATTAAGCCTGAATTCACTTTAGACTGAATTTGCTTTAGTTGAATTTAAAGCAAGCACCCCAAGTAATTCTGATACGGGCAGACCACATGCCACTTTTTGAGAAATACTATAATAGGGAATGAGCCATAAAGTCCTGGTGGTCCTCGATATTTTCTTCTTTGGCCTCGAGCCACGCTAAGAATAATCCTGGATGCAATGATGGGGTTTCAGCTGTGTAGTGAAACAGAACTATGCTGACTCCAGTCCTGAGAAGCTTTGTTGTAGCAGTAGTAGTAGTAGTAATATTAATGATAGTAATAGCTACCATCAATTGAGCATTTACTTGATACGAGGCATTGTTTTAAGAGCACTACTTGTGTTGTCTCAGTGCTAGTGGTTAAGAGCAAGTTGGTGGGGTTAGATGCTTGGATATGAACTTAGGCCTATCACCACTGGCTTTGTAACCTTGTGCAAGATACTTAAAAGTTATAAGTTTCAGTTTCCACATCTCTAAATTGGGATAAAAGTCTTACCTACCTCCCAGAGGTGTGAGAGTTGAGTGTGTTAACACATCTAATACCCTTAGGAAAGTGCCTGCCACAGAGTAAGCAGTCAGTAGTGTTGGCAATTGTGATTGGTACTATTGTTATTCTGGTAGCCAATGCTCAGGATGATGGGCCGCTCTTTTCTGTATGGCCTTGGGCAAAGCCCTTCACCTCTCTGGGCCTCAGTTTCCTCACACATAAAACAGGGGGTTGGACAATTACAAAGCCCCTTTCTCTTCCATGACAGTGGTGCTCAGTGCTGGCTGCACATTGGAATTATTCATCTCAGAAACTGGAATTGAATCTCTGGGGTTGTGGTCCTGGCAGCAGTGAGCTGATGAACAGCCGGTGCTTAGGGATAATGTGGGGTAAATTACGGTCACTGACCTGTGGCCCCAAACTGGAGAAGCCTAACTCTGGCATTTGACTGACCTTTACAGGTTTATGAATGTTCCTTCGTGTGTGTGTGTGTGTGTGTGTGTGTGTAGGTATACGCGTGTGCAAACATAACTACTTGTGTGCATCTTCATATGAATATGTCTGTCTGTATGGGGGATGGTTGGAAGTAGGGATTGGAGCCCTTTGTGCATGGAGGGGAGGGGATGCTGGCTGAATGCCAAATCCCTTGTTCTGGTCCTCAGGGACTAAGGGCAATGAAAAGTCTTTACTATATTTGTTGATAGCAGTGAATTTCAACCTTGGTTGTACATTGAGCAGCCTCATACGAATATTAATGCATGGGTACCACACCCAGAAATTCTGATTTAATTGGTCTGAGGTGTGGCCTCAACACCAGAATTTTTAAAACTTTCCTTGGTGGTTTTAATGTGCAGGTAGGTTTAAGATAGCCAGCTCCTTGAGGCTGAGAAGAGGAGGGCCTAGCCCACACTTGCATGGGCTGGGCCCAGTCCAAGGGCTGAGGAAGCTTGTGTGGTGCATGAGGGAGGCTACCTGTAAGCTGTTTATTACCTGCTTGAATTACTAGGCAAATATTGACTGGAGGCTCCAATGTCCCATGAGCTACCTGTTGTCTCCACAGGCACATCCCTGGTGCAGTGGGGGCAGATCTGTCTGGTTTGGGTTCTGCCAGCCAAGAGATGAGCAACATGGGGACAAAGCATTCCCCAGAGGGAGAAGGTGCCAGGACATTTGGATGAAGAGTTGTTCTCTGCAGGCAGGCACATTGATTTATAGGAGATGGCATGGTTTGTAGGGTCTGACTGATTTTTGCTCATATGAGCTCTGAGAACTTTGGCAAGTTTTTTTAACCTCTCTGAACCTTAGTCTCCTAATCTGTATGACGGGAATAATAGTAGCTACCTGCAGTGTTTCTCTGAGAATGAAAAGATGTACTGTGTGTACAGCACTTATCTTAGTTCCCTTGGACTAGTGTAACAAATACCATAAGTGGTTAGCTTTAAAGAATAGAAATTATTTTCTTACCGTTCTGGAGGCTAAAAGTCCAAATCAGAGTCTTGGCCCTGTCAATTCCTTTCTTGTCAGTAATGTTGGGTGTTCTTTGGTTCCTGGGCTTGTAGATGATCCTAACGTGGTATCTGTCTTTCCCCTACATGTGCATATCTCTGTCTAATTTGTTCTTTTTATAACTCAGAAGTGATTAGATTTAGAATCCACCCACTTGGGTGTGATCTAGTTAACATAACAAAGAAAACTCTATTTCCAAACAGGACTACATCCACAGGTTTAGGGGTTAGGGTTCCTACACGTTTTTGGGGGATGCAATTTGATCTATAACAGTACCTACCATGTAGTAGTTACTCAATAAATTTCTTTTTTCTGGACAAGAGAAGCAACTGCTTGCCTGGTCTGGAGGAAGTTGCTTGTCTTCCTGTTTGTAAGATAAGGGTGTATTGATCAATGACAAGCTGTGACTTCTCTCATGCAATGGTTGGAAGACTTAATTAAGCTCATTCCTTTCTCTATTCCAAATCTACTCCAACCCTGCTCCAAATTAACCACATCAACATTCACCCTTCTCCTGCAATTTCTAAATCTTTGACCTTTTCTTGTCCCCCACTAAGTCCTAAAATCTCTTAGACTTTTCCTTCACTGTTGTAACCCTCAGCTACCACCTGGCTTCAGACCTCCTTTCTCTGGATTATCTCCACAGTCTCCAATCTTGTCTCTCTACTCCAGACCATCCTTCACACATAGGTAATTTTAAAAAGTTTAAGTGTGATCACATGGCTGTGTTGTGTTCAAATCCTTTCTTGGCTGCTAGTCAATTCCAAAATAGTCTGGACTCTTGATTATGGCAGTTAGGCCCCCCTTGTACTGCCCTCACCACCTGCCGGCTCCCTCCCTACCTCCCCAGGCAGGCTATGCTCTAAGTGCATGACAGGATTCACGGTCCCAGAATATGCCATGTTACTCTACTCTCATACACCTGTGCTTTGTGCAGTCTGGGCCCACTGCTGGGGTACCCTTCCTTCCTTCCCATCAAACTCCTATTCATTCTTCAGAGGCCTCTTTCAATATTTTACCCTCTTGGAAGCCCTCCTAGACCTGAGTGTTTACTCCCACTTCCTCCCCCATCCTTGTGCACAGGCCTCTATTTCCATGAATTTAATGTCTGGGACTTAGCTGATGCTTAATATATGCCTCTCAAATGAAGGATTTAAATGAATAGTTTAGGCCTTGGTTTCAGGCCAGATAATTCTTGGTTGTCGGGAGGCTGTCCTGTTCATTGTAGGATGTTTAGCAGCATCCATGGCTTGTACCCACTAGATGCCAGTAGCAACTCCTCGCCCTAGTTATAACAACCAAACCTGGCTCCAGAGTTTGCCACATGTCCTCTGGGGGGGAAATCGTCTCTGGTTGAGAACTACTTTTTTTAGGTCTATAGAGGTCTCTGAACCTCTTGAAATAAACATTGTTAGTACCTCTAAGGTTAGTGTGACGCTGAAGTTGAATTTAGTAGAGCATGAATCAGAAATAAATGGTATTTTGAGACATTCTGTCCTGAAGTGAATTCTGTCAGGTAGTGTGTGTGTGGGGGTTGGTTCTGTAGAAATAAAGTTGAAGATATTTTTCAGAAACTTTGGTCTAAGTTTTCTATTAAATTGGGTACAAACCTAATGAGAGAGAAAGTACTTCTCTTTCATTAGCACAGGCTCTGACAGAATCAGGATTACAATTTTTATTTTTTCACTTTTACCCATATAAACATTTATACATACATTGTTATGTGACTCTAATTACTCTTCCCATACTGTGACAGCACACTCCTCCTTTCCACCCCTGATTACCCATGTCCATTCACCCAGCTCCTAACCATCTCTGCCTTCTCATTTCACCTCCAGACAGAAGCTGCCCGTTTAGTCTCTTGTATCTACTTGAGCTAAGAGGCACACTCCTCACAAGTATCACTTTATGTGCCACAGTGGAGTCCAATCCGCATCTGAAGAGTTAGCCGCAGAAATTGTTTTAGTTCTGGGCTGATAGAGAATCCAGTGGCCGTGTTCTCTGGGGTTCTTCCAGTGTCAGTCAGACCATTAAGTCTGGTCTTCTTACTAGAATTTGAATTCTGCACCCCACCTTTCTGCTGCTCCATCTGGGACTCTCTGTTGTGTTCCCTGTCAGGGGGGTCATTGGTGGTAGGCGGGCACCATCTAGTTCTTCTGGTCTCAGGCTGATGAATTCTCTGGTTTATATGGCCCTTTCTATCTCTTGGACTAATACTTTCCTTGTGTCTTTGGTGTTATTCATTCTCCTTTACTCCAGGTGGTTGGGACCAATTGATGCATCTTAGATGGCCACTTGCAAGCTTTTAAGACCCCAGATGCCACTCACCAAAGTAGGATGCAGAAATTTTCTTAATAAGTTTGTTATGCCAATTGACCCAGATGTCTCCTGAAAGCGTTGTCCCCAGGCCCCTACCCCTGCTACTCTGTCCCTCAAAGTGTTTGATTGTATTCAGGAAACTTCTTAGCTTTGGTTTAGTCC
>NW_004444027.1:10001840-10071019 GCF_000243295.1 Trichechus manatus latirostris | reverse complement strand
TAAGGCTTGCTTTATGGCCTAATATGTGGTCTTTTCTGGAGAATGGTCCATGTGCGTTGGAAAAGAAAGTATACTTGGCTGCTGTTGGGTGGAGTGTTCAGTATAAGTCTATGACATCATGTTGGTTGATAGTAGCATTCAGCCCTTCCGTGTCTTTGTTGAGCTTCTTTCTGGATGTTCTGTCCTTCACCGAAAGTGTCGTGTTGAAGTCTCCTACTACTATTGTGGAGCTGTCTATCTCTCTTTTCAGAGCTGTTAGAGTTTATGTATTTTGGAGCCATGTTGTTGGGTGCGTAAATATTTATTATAGTTATGTCCTCCTGGTGTATTGAAACTTTAATCATTATATAGTGTCCTTTCTTATCCTTTGTGGTGGATTTTAGTTTAAAGTCTATTTTATCGGAGATTAATATTGCCACTTGTCTTCTTTTTTGAGTGTTGTTTGCTTGATATATTTTTTTCCACCCTTTGAGCTTTAGTTTGTTTGTGTCTTTAAGGTGTGTCTCTTGTAGGCAGCATATAGATGGATTGTTTTTTTATCCAATCTGCCACTCTCTGTCTCTTTAGTGGTGCACTTATTCCATCTATATTCAGTGTAATTATCGATAGGTATGAGTTTAGTGCTGTTATTTTGATGACTTTTTTGGTGTGTTGTTCACAGTTTCTTTGTTCCACTTAATTTTCTGTGCTGTGTCATTTTTCTTTATGTATTTTCTTTTCATCTTTTTCATTGTTGTTCATTTTGTGTTTGCTGAGTATATTTTTCTAGTTTTTTATTTTGATTTGTAGGATTGTTAGTTTCCTTTGTGGTTACCTTAATATTTACCCCTATTTTTTTAAGTTTATACCAGTCTTTTGTTTCTTTTTATCGCCTTGACTTCCTCTCCATATGAAAAATCTATGTGTACATTTTTTGAGTCCCTCTTTTTTGTTTCAGTGTTGTCATCTTTTACATATTGACATCTGTTTCCCTATTTTATGTGGTTTAGCTTTGATTTTCTTTTGTGACTTCTCTCTCTGGGTTGATATCTGCTTGCTCTGTCCTGTGTTTTAGTCTTGGGTTGTTATCTGGGGTTAATGATATTCTAACCAGAGGACTGCCTTTAGTATTTATTGTAATTTTTGTGTGGTTTTTGCAAATTCCCTAAACTTCTGTTTATCTGGAAATGTCCTAATTTTGCCATCATATTTAGGATACAGTTTTGCTGGATATATAATTTTTGGCTGGCAGTTTTTTCCTTCAAGCCTGTATATATGTCATCCCATTGCCTTCTTACATGCATGGTTTCTGCTGAGTAGTCTGAGCTTATTCTTATTGACTCTCCTTTTAGATGTCTTTTCATTTATCCCTAGCTACTCTTAAAATTCTCTCTTTACCTTTGGTTTTGGCAAATTTGATTATAATATGTCTTGGTGACTTTCTTTTGTGATCTACCTTTTGTGGGTTTTGATGAGCATCTTGGATAGCTATCTGGTCATCTTTCATGATATCAGGGAAGTTTTCTGCCAACAAATCTTCAACAATTCTCTCTTTATTTTCTGTTATCTCCCCCGTTCTGGTGCTCCAATCATTCGTAGGTTATTCCTTTTGATAGAGTCTCACATAATTCTTAGGGTTTCTTCATTTTTTAAAATCCTTTTATCTGATTTTTCCTCAAATAAGTTGGTGTCAAGTGCTTTACCTTCAATCTCACTAATTCTGACTTCCATTGCCTCAATTCTGCTTCTATGACTTTCTGTTGAGTTGTCTAATTCTGAAATTTTATTGTTAATCTTCTGGATTTCTGATTGCTGTCTGTCTATGGATTCTTGAAGCCTGTTAAATTTGTCATTATGCTTTTCTCTAATCTTTTTAATGTCCTCTATTGCATGTTCTGCATTTTGCTTAATTTTCTTCCTAATTTCTTGAAGAGTTCTGTATATTAATCTTTTGTATTCTGCCTCTGGTAATTCCAAGAAATTTTCCTTCCCTGGAGAATTTCTAGATTCTTTATTTTGGGAGTTTGCTGAAGTCACCATGGATTGCCTCTTTATATGATTTGATATTGACTGTTGTTTCTGAGCCATCAATAAGTTATTATATTTATTTATTTTCTGTTTGCTTACTGTGTCCTAGCTTCTTGTGTTCTTTTGATATGCCCAAATAGTCTGCTCATATGAGCTAGTTTGATTATTGGCACCTTTGAAGTTCTAATGTCCTTTCACCAGGTGCTTATATCTGTTACTGGGTATGTGACCTCAGGAGTCCATCCACTCCTCCTGTATGGATTCAGCTCAGGTGACCAGGTAGATAGGCACCAATTGTGTGGTGTAGGCTCTCACTTACAGTCCTAGACAGGCATGGGTGATTGGTGTAGGCACAGTCATCTGGCTGCAGCAGGGAGACACACTCCGAGCAAGGCAGGGGGCTGATGGCTTCCCCTGAGTGTCCAGGAGGAAGGTGTGTCCCTGTTCCCTAGAGTGTGTAGGTGAGTGGGTTTTGCAGCTGGACTATGAGCACCTAATGCTGTTGGCTGTAAGGACGGAGGGGGGTGCCTCTTATTCATGGGCCCCTATTACAGGTGACTAGGTGGTGTGGGTAGAGCCACCAGCCCTCAGGACCCTGATGTGGGTAGATGAATACCCTGCTTAATCAGCAGAGCAGCGTGAAATGTCAGGAACCTGCCACTTCACAGCTGAAACAGTTGAAGTTAGAGTTCCGGTATATACCCTGTTGTACTGTAGTAATGAGGGCCTACGCTGTTGAGATGGGCCCACACAAGTCTATGCAGAGGGAAAGGCACTCAAAGTCCTTGGATCCCTTATGCCTGTGCCTAAAGGAGCTGTACCTACCCTGGGTTCCTGGCTTAGGGGAGCCGGTAGTTTATTTTTCCCCCAGTTTGTTAGTTTGTTTAGTCTCCAAGGCAGGGAGAATTGCTCTGGGCGTGTGAGAGATCCTATTTACAGCCTTGAGGACTCCTCAGTTTCTGAAGCCAGTCTGGGACCCAGTGCAGACCAGGGAGCAGGGAGGTAAATGGGAGAGAGGTCTTTCCCTGAGGAGGGTGTTTTTGATCCGCCTGGTAAGCCGTACACAAGTACTTACCTTTCACTGATGAGGGCTGCTTCTCACTGGTTCTGGGTGGCTGTGTAGACTCTATGGTCCTGGATCTCTCCCAGTGTGGAAAACACGCCTTTGGAGCACAGCTGCTTGCATGCCTCACCGCTCACCCATGAGCTGCTCAGGCCTGACGGGCTCTGGCTCTTGCTGGGTCAGGTCTGGCAACTCCTTGCTGCTTCTGAACCATCTCTCCCTCCCCCTGCCACTCAGTCCGGTTCCTCAACTCTGTCTTTGATGTTCAGGGCTCCCAGATTGCCATATATAATCGAATCACTTGTTTTTTAGGGTCTTTGTTGTAAGAAGGTCCACCGGAAGCCTCTGACTACTCTGCCATCTTGGCCCTGCCCCCAGGATTACAAATTTAAGAAATCTGATTTGTACTCATTCTACCTTCTCCCGGTTAAATCCCCCTTACCCTCTACTGATTTTCTCAAAAATCACCTTGTCCCCGAAGCTTCCTCTACTCCCCCAGCAAGCATTGTGCTCTCAAAGCACAGTGTGTAGGCCTCATTTTATTGCAATTATCAATTTACATGCCTGGAATCCCTCTTCATTCCTGGTCATCCATCTGTGTATCTCCAGTGCCCAGTGAGGTCGCATGAGGAAGAGTATGTTCCCTTCCATTTTGACTGCGAGTAGCTCTGGTGGCCACTTTCTGTGAGGTAAACTGGGGCAGTTTATTGACCCTCCCTGCACTCAGTTTCCTCTCTTGTAAAAATGAAGTCATTAGATCTACCTCACCATGAATGTAAAGAGGTAAGCACTCACTAATGCAAGCTATTATTACTGTGGGTCAAGCACAGAGTGTTATTATTTAGGTACAAAGTAGAAGATGGCTGGTTAAGCTACCCTTTCTTATATGAAGCAAATTCTCCAGCAAGGAAAGCTTATTACCTGGGAGAGGAACACAGGCCAACAAATTCTCCTTTGTAACGAGATCATTGTTTATTATTATCTCCTGTTAAAATGCAAATTCTCTTGAAAGAGTAGCATATTGTACATTACCAGTAGGGTTGCCAGATAAAAGCACAAGATCTCCGACTAAATTTGAATTTCAGGTAAACAGCAAATAATTTTTAGTATGAGCACTTTCTAAATGTTGCATGGGACAGACTTATGCTAAAAATTATTCATTGTTTATCTGAAATCTAGTTTAACTGTACACACTGTATTTTTTTAAAAATTGTGCTTTAGGTGAAATTTTACAACTCAATTTCTCATTGAAAAATTTATACACATATTGTTTTGTGAAATTGGTTGCAATCCGCACAACATGACAACACGCTCCCCTGTTCCACCCCGGGGTTCCCTGTGTCCATTCTTCTAGTTCCTCTCCCTTCTTGCCTTCTCGTTCTGCTTTTGGACAGGAGCTGCCCATTTGGTCTCATACATTTGATTGAACTAAGATGCATGTTCCTCATGTGTGTTATTTTTTGTTTTATAGGCTATCTAATCTTTGTCTGAAAAATGGGGTTTGGGAATGGTTTCAGTTCTGGGTTAGCAGAGTGTCAGGGAGTCATAGTTTTGGGGGTTCTTCCAGTCTCTGTCAAGCCAATAAATCTGCTCTTTTTTTTGTGAATTTGAATTTTGTTCTACATTTTTCTCCTGCTCTGTCTGGGACTCTCTGTTGTGATCCCTGTCAGGGAAATCATTGGTGGTAGCCAGGCATCATCTAGTTCTTCTGGGCTCAGGCTGGTGGAGTCTGTGGTTCAGGTGATTCTTTAGTCCTTTGGACTAGTATTTTCCTTGTGACTTTGCTTTTCTTCATTCTTGTTTGCTCCAGGTTGGTTGGGATCAATAGATGGCTGCTCTCAGGCTTTTTAGACCCCAGATGCTACTCACCAAAGTGGGATGTAGAACATTTTCTTTATAAACTGTGTTGTGCCAATTGACCTAGATGTTTCCTGAGATTATGGTACCCAGGCTCCAGCCCCAGCTACTTGGTCCCTCAGGGTATTTTGATGTGTCTAGGAAACTTCTATGCTTTTGCTTTGGTTCAGTTATGCTGACTTCCCCTATATTGTGTGTTGTCCTTCCCTTCACTGAAGTTGACACTTGTCTGCTATCTAGTTAGTGATCTCCCCCCCTTCCTCCCCACCCTCATAACTATCAAAAGAATTCTTCTTTTTAATGTGTGTAAACCTTTTCTTGTGTTCTTATAATAGTGGTCTCATACAATATTTGTCCTTTTGTGACTGACTTATTTCACTCAGCATAATGCCCTCCAGATTCATCCATGTTGTGAGATGTTTCACAGATTCGTCATTGTTCTTTATGGTATTCCATTGGCACGCTGTATTTTTATGTGCTAAATCTGGCAATCCAACTTATCAGTCATTTATATCTCAGATAAATACATTTATTAGATCCTTTTCAGAGACTTGGTTTGGATAGGAAGAGTTTGTGAAACTCACAGAACTATTTCTTTGGTTGTAAACAGTATGGTAGTCCTCCTGATGGCTCATTTTGCATGGATTGGCTCACTAGTTAAGTCTTCTCTGTCATGAAACAGCTTAAAAAATCATAAGAAAGCCAAATTCCCACTGATACTGGGGCTTTTACATGAAACATGCATGTTAGGTTTCTGTGCTGGCCCCTTTTCTAAAAAATTTTGGAAAAAATGACCAGAAAATAGCTTCTGTGGAAATTATTTATTTAGTATTAATGGCAAAAAGTTAGATCTTGGCTAGACATTTCAAGTACACCAGATCACTCCAAATATAGTTGTTTGAAACTAGAGATTTCCTATGACCTCCTGTTATGGATTGAATTGTGTCACCAAAAATGTGTGTCAACCTGGCTAGGCCGTGATTCCCAGTTTTGTTGTCCTCCATTTTGTGATCTGATGTAATTTCCCATGTACTGTAAATCCTAACCTCTATGATGTTAATGAGGCAGGACATAATCTGCATGATTAGGTTGTATCTTGAGTCAATCTCTTTTGAGATATAAAAGAGAGGAGCAAGCAGAGAGGAAAGGGGTCTCATGCCACCAAGAAAGAAACACTAGGAGTGAAGTGTGTCCTTTGGACCCGGGGTCTCTGTGCTGAGAAGCTCCTAGACCACGGGAAGATTGATGACAAAGACCTTACCCCAGAACCGACAGAGAGAGAAAGTCTTCCCTGGGAGCTGGTGCCCTGAATTCAAACTTCTAGCTTCCTAAACTGTGAGAGAATAAATTTGTTTGTTAAAGCCATCCACTTGTGGTATTTCTGTTACAGCAGTACTAGATAACCAAGACACCCCCAGAGTTTTAACAAGAGCCAAATAAGTTATATTAATAGAAACCCCACTAATTTTACCCCCTTATTTAATCCCACATACAACAAAGGCAGGAACGTTTCCAGACAGTGGCCTGTTTGATGGATGAGGTGAGGAGACAATCACTTGAAGTTGTGTTGATAAATCAGAGGGCTGGGGTTGAGGTTGTTGGAGTTGGGATTGAGCACAGGTGCCAGTGGGTATATGATATTTTCAAGAAGCTGAAAACACAATCAACTAATAAAAACAATTAACCCCCACTATGCAGTGCCTTTCAATCAAGTTTCTTGCAGGGCTTTGCCAATTGCCTCTGACCTTGGCATCTCAAGAGTTCCTAGCCAGAGTTGCAAGCACTAACTCCACAGGCTGGGAGGAACTTCCTGCAACCATCTATCTCTCCCTCTGCCTGGAGGCCTATTGCTCCACTCATCTCCAGGAAGCTGACTTTTCTTGGTCTCTTGGCCTAGATTCATATTTCTTCCTGAGCAACCCACCGTGTCTATCTAAATACTGAATATTTGCTCATGCACTTTGAGGAAGTAGACTTTGGTTAAAGCAACTATTGGATGTGGCTACCAGTTGAATAGATTGCCATAAGAAATGTCTCCTACTCAAGGATCTTCTGGTACCATCAGATTTTAAGAACTAGAAGAGAGTTCCAAAAGTATAGAGAGGGAAGGACCACGGGGTTTCCATAATCTGAGGATTCTTCCAATTGTAACAGAAGGTCATCAGAATGTTGGTGTGTGTGTATGTGTGTGTATGGTGTGTGTCTGTGTTGTAGTAGAAAGAGCATCAGAAAACTCAGGTCTCAGTACTAGCTCTGACAATTACTGGCCACAGGTGACCTTCGGCAAGTTTCCTGATAGTCTGACCTTGAGTTTTCTCATCTCTTAAACATTACCTATTTTCCTAGATTGTTGTGCAAGTTTTCTAGTGAGGTAATATAGGTAAGCAAAGTAGTCAACAGCTGTATGAGAATCTGAGTTGAAGAAAGTCCTAGAATATGTGTGTTTTAATACTGTGGCATGACCCATAGAGGCTGTGGAGACCTCATGAGTCATAACTCCAACATTCTCAGAAAGGCCTGGTGATTATTTGTGAGTCACACCTGAGAGTACAGCCTAACTAGTGACCTTCTACTTCTTCATGGACCTTTGGGGATCAGGAAGGGCCCTTGGGTTACCACAGTGACTCTCCTTTCATTCAGTGTTTGTCAAATTGCAAGCAACACTTTTTTTCATGATAGAGAAAGGAAAAGAAGAGAAGAGAGGGAAAGAAGAGAAATGAAGAGAAGGTTGGAGAAAATACTAAACTGCATTACAAGTAGTGAGGGTAAGTATTGTCTTGTGAAACTTTTCTTTCAGATATTTTACACACACACGTGTGTGTGTGTATTGGCTACAATTAAAAATCTGTTTCTTTTTTTCATATTACAAAAGGTATACAGTTCCCCCACATGTCTGTCAGTTTGTTGTACTGTAGGGGTTTGTGTGTTGCTGTGATGCTGGAATCTATGCCACAGGTATTCAAATGCCAGCAGGGTAACCCAGGGTGGACAGGTTTCAGCTGAACCTCCAGACTAAGACAGAGTAGGAAGAAGGACCTGGTGATCTACTTCTGAAATGAATTTGCCAGTGAAAACCTTATGAATAGCAGCAGAACATTGTCTGATATAGTGCTAGAAGATGAGCCCCTCAGGTTGGAAGACACTCAAAAGATGACTGGGGAAGAGCTGCCTCCTCAAAATAGAGTCCACCTTAATGACGTGGATGGAGTAAAGCTTTCAGGACCTTCATTTGCTGATGTGACATGACTCAAAAGGAGAAGAAACAGCTGTAAGCATCCATTAATAATCGGCACATGGAATGTATGAAGTACGAATCTAGGGAAATTGGAAATCATCAAAAACGAAAAGGAACACATAAAGATCGATGTCCTAGTCATTAGTGAGCTGAAATGGACTGGTATTGGCCATTTTAAACCAGACAATCATAAGGTCTACTATGCTGGGAATGACAAGTTGAAGAGGAATGGCATTACATTCATTGTCAAAAAGAACATTTCAAGATCTATCCTGAAGTACAACACTATCAGTGATAGGATAATATCCATATACCTACAAGGAAGACCAGTTAATACGACTATTATTCAAATTTATGCACCAACCACTAAGGCCAAAGATGAAGAAATTGAAGATTTTTACCAACTTCTTCAGTCTGAAATTCATCAAACATGTAATCTGTATACATTGATAATTACTGGTGATTACAATGTGAAAGTTGGAAACAAAGAAGGATTGGTAGCTGGAAAATATGGCCTTGGTGATAGAAATGATGCTGGAGATCACATGATAGAATTTTGCAAGACCAATGACTTCTTCATTGCAAATACCTTTTTTCACCAACATAAATGGCGACTATACACATGGACCTTGCCAGATGGAATACACAGGAATCAAATCAACTACCTCTGTGCGAAGAGACAATGGAAAATCTCAATATCATCAGTCAGAACAAGGCCAGGGGCCAACTGTGGAATAGACCATCAATTGTTCATATGCAAGTTCAAGTTAAAGCTGAAGAAAATTAGAACTAGTTCATGAGAGCCAAAATACCACCTTGAGAGTATATTCCACCTGAATTTAGAGACCATCTCAAGGATAGATTTGATGCATTGAGCACTAATGACCGAAGACCAGATGAGCTGTGGAATGACATCATACATGAAAAAAGCAAGAGATCATTAAAAAGACAGGAAAGAAAGAAAAGACCAAAATGTATGTCAGAAGAGACTCTGAAACTTGCTTTTGTACGTTGAGTAGCTAAAGCAAAAGGAAGAAATGATGAAGTAAAAGAGCTGAACAGAAGAGTTAAAAGGGCAGCTCGAGAAGACAAAGTAAAGTATTATAATGACATGTGCAAAGACCTTTAGATAGAAAACCAAAAGAGAAGAACACATCTGGCATTTCTCAAGCTGAAAGAACTGAAGAAAAAATTTAAGCCTTGCGTTGTGATATTGAAGGATTCTGTGGGCAAAATACTGAATGATGCAAGAAGCATCAAAAGAAGATGGATGGAATGCACAGAGTCACTGTACCAAAAAGAAATTTGGAAGACAGCTACCTGGCCAACCAACAGGAAGAGATCCATATTTATGCCTATTTCCAAGAAAGGTGATCCAACTGAATGTAGACATTATTGAACAATATCATTAATAGCACACACAAGTAAAATTTTGCTGAAGATCATTCAAAAGCAGCTGCAGCAGCATGTCAACAGGGAACTGCCAGAAATTCAGGCCAGATTCAGAAGAGGATGTGGAACAAAGGATATCATTGCTGAAGTCAGATGGATCCTAGCTGAAAGCAGAGAATACCAGAGAGATGTTTACCTGTGTTTTATTCACTATGCAAAGCCATTTGACTGTGTGGATCATAACAAATTATGGACAACATTGTGAAGAATGAGAATTTCAGAGCACTTAACTGTGCTCACAAGGAACCTGTACATAGATCAGGAGGCAGTTGTTTGAACAGAACAAGGAGATACTGCCTGGTTTAAAGTCAGGAAAGGTGTGCATCAGGATTGTATCCTTTCATCATACCTATTCAATCTGTATGCTGAGTAAATAATCTGAGATGCTGGACTGTATGAAGAAGAACGTGGCATCAGGATTGGAGGAGGACTCATTAACAACCTTCGTTATGCAGATAACACAGCCTTGCTTGTTGAAAGTGAAGAGGGCTTGAAGCACTTACTGGTGAACATCAAAGACCAGAGCCTTCAGTATGAATTACACCTCAACATAAACAAAAAAAAATCCTCACAACTGGACCTATAAGCAACATCTTGACAAACGGAGAAGAGATTGAAGTTGTCAAGGATTTCATTTTACTTGGATCCATGATCGACACCCATGGAAGCATCAGTCAAGAAATCAAACGATCCATTACATTGGGAAATCTGCTGCAAAAGATCTCTTTAAAGTGTTGAAATGCAAAGATGACACCTTGAAGACTAAGGTGCACCTGAGCCAAGCCATGGTGTTTTCAATCGTCTCATATGCACGCAAAAGCATGCAGTGGGTATAACTTTCGTTTTGTTATTAGTTACTAACTATGGGTAATCTACAGATTGATTGTGCTGCTTATAAAGTTTCAAACTGATCTCCAGAGTTTGTTTAGCAGCTTCTGATAGCTGGAGAAAACAAACAGTGCAGGGAGTGGCTGTGTGTAACCAGGACACTATTGAGTTCTGATTGGGTGATTTTGCTTGTGCTCACTGATTGTCCTGATACTTGTCTGGGTTGCATGTCCTCAAGAGTGCAGATCATGGTAACCTCTTTTGCAAGGAACACACATTTTGTTTTCCATAGCATATGAGACGGTAACCCAGCACTTGGGGCCTCTCTGCCCCTTGGCAATTTAGGTAAACTTGGCTCTACTCCTGTTTCATAGCCTGGGTAAGCCCCTAGGCTTCCTGGGATTTCTGTGAATACTCAACCTCACTTCCTTATGGCCTTCATCTTTGCCCCTGCATCAGTGTGTGTTAGCTTTGTTCAGTCTCCTGTCAACCTTCTGCTAGATGGCAAAACTTTGGCCCCTTCACTTCTTACATAAGAATACAATCATACTTGTAACTTTATAGGGCTAGTAAATTTACTCGTTTTAGGTTTTATGAGTAGAGATCACTTCAGGTACATTCTTCTGCCATCTTGTTTCCCCTACCCTCTTCATAGCATGTTCTTTCCATGTGTTCTTTAGAGTACCCCCAGTCCCTCAGCTCAAGCTTCCTTTGCCCTCTGGGGAGTATAATCCTCCTCTGCTCTAAATGCTTCTCTCCTGACACTTTCCCACTCTATAGCTATCTTTCCCAGGCCCCTGGAATTCTGGGGGGAGAAGATGAATACAGCTCCTTACCATCTCTTTTTTTTTTACCCACACATTTTATTCAAAATAATTTCAAACGTAGAAAAGAGTTGCAAAAATAGTACAAAGAATTCCCATATATTCTTCACCCAGATTTCCCAAATATTAACATCTTGCAGAACCACAGTAAAAAGTTCAAAATCAGGAAATTAACATTGATACACTTTATAATCTAAACTACAACTCTCATTCAAATTTTGCCAATTGTTCCACTAATATTCTTTTCCTAGCCTAGGATTCAATTTGAGAAAGGCTCACACATTGTAATTAGCTGTCATGTTGCCTTAATCTCCTTTAATTTAGATTCTACGTCAGGGGTCAGCAGGTTTTTTCCTATAAAGGACCAGATAGCACTGTTTTAGGTTCTGTAGGCCATATGGTCTCTCACAACACTTATTTGTTTTAAGCACATATCTGCCTAATTTAAGCCAATACATTCTGTAGATGAAATGATTCCCCAAATAACATTTCCCAATAAAAAGTACCTAAAAGTCATCCCATTTATTCATTTATTTAGCTTTGAGCAAACCTCTCCGGAAATGACATCTTGGGCCAGGAGAAGGAAGTATTTTCTGTGATTAAGTGAGCCCTAGGAGCCCTAGCCGCACAGTGGTTAAGAGCTCAGCTGCTAACCAAAAGGGCAGCAGTTCAAATCCACCAGCTGCTCCTTGGAAATCCTATGAGGCATTTCTGCTCTGTTCTATAGGGTCGCTATAAGTTGGAATCAGCTCCACGGCAAAGGGTAGAGTTGCTATGAGTTGGAATAGACTCCACAGCACGTAACAACAACAATGGCCTAGGAAAGGGTGCAGTGGTGTTTCGGTGGTAAATTTGTTCCCTTTCATGTGGGAGACCTAGTTCAATTCCTGGCCAATGCACCTGAAGCACAGTCACCACCCCAGGTCAGTGTAGACTTGCGTGTTGCTGTGATGCTTAACAGGTTTCAGTGGAGCTTCCAGACTAAGACAGATTAGGAAGAAAGGCCTGCAAATCAGACCATGAAAACCCTGTGGATCACAATGGTCGGATCCCATTTTTCATGGGTCTCCATGAGTCTGGGCAACTCCACCTCAGCCAACAGTAAGAACAGCAGTCTAGGCAGTGGTGCACATGGATTAGCAGTAATGCCATGTCTGGGTTGTCTGTTTTCTGACAACATTTAGATATGAGGCTTCTCCGCTTCTGTCCCCACCTGCTCAGCCCTTTCTCTCCAGCAGTGCATGTGGGAAAATCCCGAAGGACTCTCCTCCGTTGGAATGCCTGGGGTATGGGCTGTATTACAGGTATCCTCCCACCCCAGAGTTTATCTTCCCCAAAGTGAGACCCTTGGTATCCCAGACAGGCTGTGTCAGCTGAGGATGGTGGAAGAGGCCCAGCATGAGTGGGGGAGGGAAGGGGCTTCCGGGAAACCTTGAGCCTCCTTAGCAATCAAAGCCAGCTTTGTTCTCAAAGAGTTAACCTGCATACCACGCTTGCAATTAGCAAGGAATAATGGGGTGTGATTGGTGTAGAAGAACGGCTGGAACTGATTTTCGGCCTTACAGTGGAGAAACTGCCCTGCTGATTACCCTGGTAACTTGTAGTCAGTAGGCTCAGTAGAGCAGAAATCCTTGAGGGGCGGGTGGAAGGAGGGGAGCAATCTGTCTTTGAATAATTTAAACAATGCAGCACAGCCAAGCTAAATGGAGCTTATCAAATGTTACACCTCTTAAAGCTGCAATCAGAGGCAGCAGGATGTTAACTGCAAGGCACTCTTTCTGCTCAGAGAGAAACCGATAGAACAGATCTGCTACTTACTGAACACAAAGGGGAGTTTGAGAGGTGGCAGGGAAGAGAAATGGGTCCACTTCGAAGGCCAGGTCAGTAAGCATGAAGGAAGAAGCAGATATCTGAACGCAGCACAGAGAAGCATACTGAGGACTCACCGTGTACAGGCACGTGGGCTCTTTTACATAGATATCTTCTTTAACCTTTGCTCTGTAAGGCACATGTATTAGTCACATGTATTTGAAATAGAGAAGTGACTCACTTACTTGGAAATGTTAGAAAACCCTGACCCCAACTAGTCTGAGTAAAAGGGATTGTTTTTTTCCCCATATAGCCTAGAAATCTAGTGGGTTAGCTTGATTCAGGGCTGAAATGATGTCACTGAGACACAGTTTCTCCCCATCTCTTGGCTCTGCCTTCTGCTGTGTTGACTTTGGTCTCAGGCACCGTGTAAGACGTAAAATGGCAGCAGCAGCTCCAATCCCTGCATTCTCCGAGGTTCAAGCCCAGAGAGGAAGAAAACTCTTTTCTACAAGTCTATGCAGAACTTCCACTTCCAGCCAAGATGGACAGGGAAAAGATTTACTCCCTACCTTAAACAATTAAAAACAGGATAAAATTGTATTAAATAATGGTTTTTAGACAATGGACAACAGGTAGCACAGGACAGTGATCTTTAAGAGAAGGGAAGCAAATGAGTTGAGAGCTACTGTTGCCCCAGCTTACTACCTGAAAAGAGTTTCTAGGATGCAGCACAGGATGGATAAACCCAGGTGGAGCTTGGCAGTCTCCATGAGTTGAAGAGATGGAGTGGGAATCCAGGGAGGCCAAGACAGCTAGAGTTTACAGAGTAGAGTACTGGAGAGGAGAGAGCTGAACAAAGAGAATGAACTCGGGAGAACTGCAGAGAATCCCCTTTTGAGTATTCAGCAGAGAATATTGATAAACACATTCATGTGAGGAAACTATGGGAGAGGAGGGTAAGAACCTCTTGAAAAATAGGCATAACAATCCTCAGAGTTCATAGAGGTCAGGAATAATTTGATCTCCCACCAGCCAGAGGAGAAAAATCTTGTAATACTTGGGGCACTGGGTAGAATACTCAGAAGACTATTGCCCCAGTTAATGGTGCCTAATCAGCCCTAGACTTAAGGCTGCTTTGGTCCTGACTAACAAATCTTAAACGCAAACCCTGAAAGAAACAAACTGTTTCTAAGTAACTTGACTGAACCCCACAAAAAAAACTCAGGAATATTTAAAGGAATAAAAAAATATCCAGCACCCAAGAGGGTAAAATTTACATCTGTGACCCAATTAAAAATTACTGAGCAGGCAAAGAAGCATGAAAATATGAACCATAATGAAGAGAAATATCAAGCAATAGAAATAGACTCAGAATGATCCAGATGATAGAATTAGTAGACAAGGACACTAAAAGTTATTATAAATAGATTCTATATGTTCAATAAGGTAGGGAAGAGCACAAACATTTTAAATAGAGACATTGAAGACACAAAAAAAGACCCAAATAGAACTTATAGTGATGAAAAATCCAAACCAAACAAAACAATGTCTGAGGTAAAAAATAGACTGGATGGAATTAATGGAAGATTAGAGACTGCAGAAGAAAATATTATTGAACTGTAAAAAATAGCAATACGAACTACTCAAAATAAAACTCAGAGAAAAAGACTGAAAAAAAAAACAAAAAACAAAACACAAAACAATATAAAACAAAACAAAGCAACAGAGCATCAGTGAGCTGTGGGATGATTTCATATGGCCTAGTATACACATAACTGGAGTCCTTGAAGGAGAGGAGTTGAGTGTGGAAGGGAGGAGGGTAGAAAGAAGGCAGAATATATGTGAAAAAGTAACAGCTGAAAAATTTTTAAATTTGATAAAAGTGCAAGCAGAATCTTATTGTGTCTCATTGGCTATCAGGCGCCTTTCTAAACAATCACTGTGGCAGGGAAAATATGATGTAGGGATTGAACTAGACTCTAGTCACATGCTTTATGTCTAAAGGGGATTGACAACTAACATACGGAAATGTGGGTTGAGAATGGGGAGAACTGGATTCCCTAACAGCTATTTCTAGGAGTGGTTTAAATTGATGCTAGACAGAGCAGCAAACAAACAAACAAGAACAACAAAAATAAAAAAAACAAATGTCTAATCTCATGAGGCCAGAAGGTTACACAAGTTGCCTAAAATCAGGCTGTTAGTAAGTGAAAAGTTGGAATTAGAAAACAAGCCTATCTAACTCCAGAATGTAAGACCTTATTTATCTTAACGTAAAAGAAGGCAAAAGAGAAGATATTAGTAAGAAAGTGCTGCCTGACAGAACTTTCAAAGAGAAGGAAGAGCTAAGCTTTCTTCTGAATCTGTTATAGTCCCTAACTGGTTTTTCTCTTATAAGAAATGTAAATCAGATCATTCCCTGGCTGAAATCTCTACAATGGTTTTCCATCCCTCAGAGAAGAAAATAGAACTCATTACCATGGCCTGCAAAGCCCCACATGAATAGGTCTCTATTTATCTTCCTGACTTTCTTTTCCATCTGTCTCTACTTTGCTTACTCCACTCAAGCTTCACTTGCTTTCTCAGTGTCCTCTAACAATCTTAGCTTATTACCACCTCAGGGCCATTGCACTTGCTGTTTCTCCTTCCTAGAAAACTCCTTCCTGCAATTCTCATGTCTTGCTCCTCACTCCGTTCGTATTGTCAATTGTCACCTCCTCAGAGATTCCTTCTTTGACCACTCCATCCAAGACAATATGCCCTACCCCAATTAGTTTTTCTTCTTAGAATATATTTCCACCTAAAATATATTCTTATCCATTTACTTGCTCATTTCTTTGTCTTCTGTACTATAATGTAAGCCCAGTGTGGGTAGGAACTTGTCTGACTTGTTCACGCTCTACCGTCAGTGACTTGTGTATGGAAAGTACTCAGTTGTTAAACAAATAAATGACCCTGTTGCTCTGTAACTTTAAATTTCTTCCAGTCTCTGAAGTTGGTCTAATAATAAGGCTGCTAATGATGGTGATGATGACAATGATGCATTCATTGATCACATGCAGTGTGATAATATATACATATATATATTCCTTCATTTTACCCTTGCAACAACTCTGTGAAATTAGTATCATTATCCTCATATTATAGATGAGGAAACACACTAGGAAGCCTGTTCACCCCATGAGGGTATAGCTGGAATAAATATTTAGGGGGTTCTAATTTGATTGATCCATAGAAGCAGCAGTCAAGAAATAAAATGATGTAGTGCTTTGGGCAAATCTGCTGCAAAAGACCTCTTTAAAGTGTTAAAAAGCAAAGATGTCACTTTGAGGACTAAGGTGAGCCTGACCCAAGCGTGGTATTTCCAGTTGCCTCATATACATATGAAAGCTGGACAATGAAAAAGGAAGAGCGAAGAAGAATTTATGCATTTGAGTTATGGTGTTGAGGAAGAATACTGAATATACCATGGACTGCCAGAAGAACAAAGAAATTTCTCTTGGATGAAGTATAACCAGAATGCTCCTTAGAAATGAGGATGGAGAGACTTTGTCTCACTTACTTTGGGCATGCTATCAGGAGGGACCAGTTCCTGGAGAAGAACATCATGTTTGGTAAAGTAGAGGGTCAGAAAAAAAGAGAAAGAGTCTCTACGAGACGGATTACATAGTGCCTGCAACAATGAGCACAAACGTAGCAATGATTTTCAGCATGGTGCAGGACCAGGCAGTGTTTTGTTCTGTTGTACATAGAGTCACTCTGAATTGGAACCAACTTGATGGTACCTAACAACAACAACAATTTGATTGTATAAATTCACATAGTTTTGTGAGACACCTGGACGTGATTTGAGCTAGAGGAGTGGGAATCGGGGAACAACCCTGGTTTCATTTCTCAATTAACTTGTGTATATACAAAAATCTTTTCCCATCTCTGGGCCTCATGTTTCCTTTCTATAGTCTAGGAACGTTGGACAAAATTGGTCTCCAAGAGCCCTTCCCTTGTGAACACTTGAGAACCATTTGTAGTGATTCCTGTTACTTGTGTGTTCCTTTCTCCCCAGGGACTCGCATCACTTGGGTTAGAGGATTCTCCTGTTAGTGTGGAAATCCAGAGACCAGCTCACTTTTCCTAGCTGGGCCACATGAGACTGTCATTATCCTGGAAAAATCAAATTTTTTCAAACTACGTTGGCAATCATTTAGGCACTCGGTAATATTTCTGCTGGATAACTCTCAGGATGTGGGAGGAACACAAAGTTAGGTGTTATCGTTTGAATTGTTCCCCCCAAAATAAGTGTTGGAATCTTAACCCCTATACCTGTAGATGTAATTCCATTTGGGAATAGGGTTTTCTTTGTTATGTTAACAAGGCCATATCTGTGTAGGGTGTGCCTTAAGGCAATCTTTTTGGGATATAAAAAGAGTAGATTAGACAGAGAAGCAAGGAAGCACAGATGGGAGAAGTAGATGCCACATGAAGATCACCAAGGAACTGAGGAAGAGAAACTGAAAGAGACAATGATTTTCCTTTAGAGTAGATAGAGACTTCTCCTAGAGCCGGTGCCCTGAATCCGACTTCTAGCCTCCTGAACTATGAAAAAAAAAATTTCTGTTTGTTAAACTACTCATGCTATTTCTTTTAGAGCAGCACAAAGAAACTAAGACATCAGGTGACAAGTGACTGAAGAATTTCTGGCAGGAGATTCAAAGGGGACATGACTCTGGATTTGAGATATTTGAAGGCTGCCATGATGAAGAAGAATTGGACTTTGTAGGGGACAGCTTTAACTTCTGCTTAGATCACAGTGGTTCTCATAACTGCGCTCCCTCCCATAGTGTGAGACCCTGGTACCCGTTTTATGGCACATGATCCTGTACCCCCAGGAATGGGCATCCGACCCATCCTGGGCCAAATAGAATACTTTCTCTAGGAACTGGCCTTTGGAAAGCAGAAGGAGAAGGTGAGAGGGAGAGACTGAGAGTCAATTTTCTGTTTATCTGGAACTATAAACTTGGGAGCTACAGACAACCATCTTCCCCACCCCATCCCTCTTTTGGACACTATAGCTCAGAAAGCTGTTTTTCTGAGAAAGAAGAATGACTAGAATCATCCAGAAAACCTGGACTGAGAGATGGTGAGAGCCCCAGGGGCTTTCCAGAGCGGTTTTTGTTTCCTCCCTAGATCCAGCTACACTCCTGTCCTAGGATTCTAGGAGAGACTCCACACCCTTATCATAAATTCTTCTTACAATTTAAGCCAACTTTAGTTGGTTTCTGTAATGCTCAATCTAGAGTTCTAACTTTCTCAGAAGTTAAGCTAGGATTACAGGTAGAGCTTGGGGAAATGGACTGTGCCATAATCAACAGCAGAAGTTTTAAAGACAGCTGTGCAAATCTGGAAAGGACTGCTTTGGGAGGGTAAATTCCTCATTACAGGATGCATCAGGCATTCAGGGATGGCCAAACAACAAAAAAACCCATTGCCATCGAGTCAATTCTGACTCATAGCAAAAATATAGGACAGAGTAGAACTGCCCCATAGGGTTTCCAAGACTGTAATCTTTACAGAAGCAGACTGCCACATCTTTCTCCCATGGAGTGGCTGGTGGATTCAAACTGTGAACCTTTTGGTTAGCAGCTGAGCACTTTAACCACCGAGCCACCAGAGCTCCTTTCAGGGATGACAGGATGGTGTAAGCGGCATCTTACCTTCTCCCACTCCTGGTTCTGGGAATAATTAAGAAAATATACACATATGTTGAAAGAAAATTATATTTCAGACTACACATAAAAGCTATTGTTCAAATAGCTGTCAGTGGGCTCTTAGACATGGGACAGGAACATGGCAGACTGTCCTCTAGACTTTTGCTTATGTTGTTTCTCATCCTGGGCCTCCCCCTCCATTCTCCTCTGTCCCCTAAGTCCTGCCTACTCTTCAAAACTCAGGTCCTGTCCAGCTCCTTCAGGAAGTCCTCCTACTTGCTCCAGGAAAAAACATCTCAGCTAGTGCTGAACATCTCATCTAATTACTTGAGTAGTTATTAATTTGATCATTTAATAATAATTAAGAACATTTCTTCATCTTTTCCCTTACTCTGTATGGAACAAGAATTGCTGATTTTTTTAAAATGTAGAAAAATAAATATATTTATCTTGGAAATCAACTCTTCTATGCTATTCGTTTACAGTTATGCTCAGTTATGTGGCATTTGCCTGTACATGAAAGGTTTGCAACATTAATATTGTGATAAATGGCATTTACTCCTTTAAAATATAACTTTTTAAAATGCTAATCATTTTGATGATTCTAAAACTGGTACACGTTCTCTGTTTCCCTAAATAAAGAGTATTATATAATTTTTTCTTAATGATGTAGAATCATCACTATAAACATCATCTCAAATTTTACAATAACACAGTAATGCCCTCCAGGAACACTGAGATGTATAAAGCTATTTGCTCTTAAACTAAATTATCACACTGGTCTGCTTTTCATAGATTATGTTTACTACCTCGCCATTAGGCTGTCAAGCCTCTACTATTAGTGTGCTTGCCTATCCAAGGTCACTCTCTAGTCTGTTGTGGGTGAGACACCATCACACACACTTACTCACTCATTCACTCACCTGCTCACTCCAGCACAAGCTCCCTTAGGTTGTAGAGCTGGTTTTTATAATTGTGACCATAACTGGATGGGTGTCACCCAGGCCACCCAGGGAGGGGCGGACCATAGCATGCATACAGCATTGTTTCTGGGTGCAGCCTGTCCCAAAGCCCTCTCTCTGGGATCTGTATTTTCACTGTAATTTTTGAACCTTGTCTGCACAAGCACCTCAACCCATCCATTGGTTCTGGCTCTTGAATTTCCACCACAGCCTAGATCCTGGTTCTGATTCTTGAGTTGCTCTTCATAGAAGTAGGCTTCAGAGGTGTACATCTTGGCCAGTGCCAGGTACTGTTTCATTCATTCTCACAGTCACTTCTTAGGCATTTGATCTTTCCACTAGTTAATTGTCAGGTTCCTTCTAACTGCACAGACACAGCCCCAGACACCTGAGGGTCCCTTTTTATAATTAAAACCACTGTAACTGGATACACTGACTTCACTCATACCTATTCAGCTCTTTGTATGGCTCTTTGACCTATGTTATACATAACATAGACAATATGGTTTGGATTCTGTTATCAGCATAAACTCAACAGTTGCAATTATTTCCGTAAGATAATTGCTAGTAACTCAGTGTTTCTAATCCTCAGTTTTTCATAATAGCATTTTTCACTTTAAGCCCACTATATATTTTATGCTTTAGCATTTTAAAGTAAATTATAGGTCTCATGATATGCACCCCTGATTGTCTCAGAATACATCTCTAAAAATATAGTAAAAATAACAATTATAACGTGAAAAACTACTAATAGTTTCTTAGTAAAACCCACTTCATACTGAAATTTCTCCAGATGTCCTAACTAAACTTCAATCTGGGACAATGCATTGCATCTGGTTGTTAAATCTATTTTAATCTTATGACACTGACTTGCTGAGAAACTGGAGCCAATAGTTCTGTACAATGTCCTACGTTTTGGATTTGGCTGATTGCTGCCCCCATGGTGTCTTTTAGCTTGGTGCTATGTCCCCTGTTTTTCCTCTAAGTGGGAAGTCCTGCAGCCCAAGGGAAGGCTGAAACCCAGGCCTCTTATCCAGACTTTGGTGATCCCAGGAACTGGTCTAAGCCAGTGATTTCAGGTAGATTTCCCTCTTCTTCTCCCATAACCCTCCCTTCATGCAAATTTTAAGGAGCACGGACAGGCTGTCTCTCTTCCGCAGGTCGCTTATGCTGTTCCTTATCCTGGGCCGCCCTCCCCATTCTTTCCTGTCCCTCCAATTCCTGCCTACCTTTCAAGGTTCAGGTCCTGTCCAGCTTCCTTTGGGAAGGCCTCCCTCTTCACTCCAGCAAAACCTATCTCATCCCCTCTGAAGTTACGTAGCCGTACAGTCTGTTCCCTTCAATAATGATGGATCGAACCTATTTTTTTATTGGTCAGTCTTCTCTCCCACACATTGGAGACGTCTCTCTAATTGGACTAACCTCTTTTGGGCTGGATACTGAATCTTCTGTTTTTTTTTTTTTACATCCCCCAAAACTGCTTAACTCAGGCCCTGACACATGGAAGGTGTCCGTTAGCTATAGAGGTAGAATCTCAAAGTGAGACAATAAGGCCCTTGGACTGGTTTCCAGGGTGAGGAACAACAGTTCAGTCTCCATAACACACACTACTTCTCTACTCTCTTCACGGGCACCGAGGTACAGCGAGCAGGAGAGAGAGCGCAGGTCCAGACCCTGCAGGCAGCAGCATGAGAACTTGTTGCACATGGCTCTAGACACCATCAACCAGGCTTTATTGCCAACAGGAGAAAAGGGCATGTACTTCAAGAATGAGTCTGGTTCCCTTCTGAGGCCTTTATAGGGCAGATGCTCAGCTTTACATGGGAAGAGGCAGAACTGTGCTAGGTGTTTTGTGGATATAATCTCATGTAATCTTCACAATCATAATTATTCCCATTTTGGAATGCCTACTGTGGTAGTGAATTCTCCAGAGTTGGTACATTCTTGGTTGCAGACCACAGGATCAGTTCTAGCTGGTTAAAATAGGATAGAATGTATTAAAGAATGGAAGAGAGCTTGCAGGTTCACTGAAAAGGCATGAGCACAGGTTCTAGGCTGGTCTAGGAACAGTTCTAGAGCCAAGCAGTGTTTGCCTGGGACGGGAGATGCTACTGCGGCTGACCCTAGCACCATGTGGCCTCTGCCACTTCTCAGCCACTTCACAGGTGCTTTGCCCAGCCTGCTTCCTATGAACAACTCATAGTTTCACATAGGTGCATCTGATTTGTGCAATCTATGTCATGTCCTTGTTCCTTTGCAGTAAGAGAGGCTGGGAAAATCTTTTTTTTTTTTTAATTCTATATTGGGAAAGCAGATTTACAATGTGAGGAGTTGTAAAAATATGGAGACAATGTTCAGAACGGTTTGGGCAGCCATGAATAACGCTGCACAAATAAAACTAGTTGCTTTGGGTTGATTCCAACTCATAGCAACCCCATGTATTGCAGAGTAGAACTGCTCCATAGGGTTTTCATGGTTGTGACTTTTTGGAAGTAGATCTTTCTTCCAAGAAGCCTGTGGGTGGATTCAAACCACCAACCTTTGGGCTAGCAGTCAAGTGCTTAACCATTTGTGCCACTGCATTATCTCTTGTAAATTCACAACAGTTTCAGATTTTGACACATGTGGAGACTGAGGCTAACAGCTGGTTATGGGGCAGCTGGGATTCAGGGCTGCCTAACTTTAAAGTTCCACCCTTTCCATGGGGCTTTGAGGACTAGACCTTGTGTGATCAGGAAAATGAAGTCGCCCTTGACAGAAAAGGAGAAGTTTCTATGGAGGACAAAGATAGTCTATATTTAAAGATTTCAAAGGGGCTGATGAAGTTACAGGTGGTGATGCCTAACAAACAGATCAAGATTTGGAGCCACTTTACCCTGTCTTCCTGGCCTTAACTTGGAAATGGTTCTGAAGAAAAGACTTCTATAAATTCAGGCTCTCAATCAAAGCAAATAGCTTCTCCCTCTTCACCCTTTCCAGCACACACACACACACACACACACACACAAGCACACGTGCATGCACGCACACGAGCTCACAGCATTGACAATCTGTAGTTGTAGAGATGCTTCTACGTGCCCTTTCTTTCTTGTCCTTACCTTGAGAGTTTGTAGCACTTTGAAAATGTAAGGCGTGGGAGGCCTTTTAGTTGTGGGTTAAGTTAAAACTCCCTCCACATGTTTGGAGGGCATCCAGATCCTGCAAGCGCATTTGTGGAGCAGATAACAGTGACCTTGCTGGTGAGGGGAGGACAGCTCAGCTGAGGCCAAGGAGCAGTGCTGGCTGAGTTGAGGTCACCTCTCCTCTACCACGGCACCTGGGACTGGCTCTAATGTCAAAGACCCTTGTCCCAGCGTTGGGCTCCTGGCCTTCTGGCTTGCATTCTCTGGGCTGGAAACACAAGACTTGGCTCTCAAGGAGGAGGGTGAGAGCAGAGAGCTGGACCCTGCAGGCTCAGTGAGGAGAAGAATTCGGCTCTCCCCTGGGGTCCTGAAGGCTGATTGTCAAATTCTGTATTGGGAGTTAGACAAATGCTGGGAATTATCTCATTTAAACAGAATCCCTTCTATAACTACCTCCCTCAAAGTGGTCATCCTTTTTCCATTAAATAACCACAATTGACAGGGAATCCATTACCTCAGAAAGTATCCTATTCATAGGTAAACTGTACCAGGTTCCTGCCGCTCTGTCACTTCCACTTATTGGTCTTGGTTGTGCCTTTTCAGCCACTTAGATTAAGAATAATCCTTCTTCCACGTGACAGCCTTTTAAATATTTGAAAACAGCTGGCATTCATACATTCTGCAAATATTTATAGGGTACCTGCTAGGCGCCAGGACCAGTGGTAGGAGCTGGGAACACATGGTTAGCCTCAAGTAGCTGGTAGTCTAATGGAAGAGGCAGACAGGTAAACAACAAGCAGGTTCCAATCAGGGAGATAAGCCCTGGGAGCACAAAGGGGGACAAGCTGCCCAGAGAAGAGGACAACAAGCTATCTGGAGGACATATAGGGGTTACTCAGATGATGGATACTGAGGGAACATTCCAGACAAGGAAACAGGCCATGCAAAGGCTGAGGGTGAAGCATATGGCACCTGAACTGCAAATAGGTAAGAAAGTATGGAACATAGACAGCTGTGGGAAGTGCAGAACATGCAATGGTAGGGTGAGTGAGTGGTGAAATGTACTGAAAAGTTTTAAGCAGGAAAATGCAGAATCAGGAGTGAATTTTAGTGAGTCCACTCTGGCTGCAAGGAGGAGAATGAGTTTTAGGGACTGTACAATGGTTTGGGAATCCCTGGGTGGTGCAAACAGTTAAGAAAGCTCTGGTGATCTACTTCTGAAAAGTCAGCCATTGAAAACCCTATGGAGCACAGTTCTACCATAACACACATGGGGATGTGAATCTACTTGATGGCAACTGGTACAATGTCTTGAGGTAGAGAATTGAGGACAGAGCTGCTGCAGTGGCCTAGGCAGGAGGTGGTGGGTGTCTGACCTAAAGCAGTGGCCCTGTGAAGGGAAAGCAGTGGGTGGAATTGAGAAATGGTGACATATAGGTCCAAGAGGACCTGGCCAATCTCACCTCCAGAGTCTGCAATATTTTTCATTTGACATAGCTTTGAATCTCCTCACTTGTCAGCTTACCTCTTTGGTTGGGGTCCAGTTTTCAATTTCCCTCTTAAATTGTAGTGCCCAGGTTGGAAAGCAATATTTTAGGTATTGTCTTAACAGAGTGGAATACTTTAACACTTCTGTCTTCCTTCTTCTAGTCTCTTTCCTTTCTGCCATTGGTGATCTGCTAGCCACAGGCCACAGTTGGCTTGTATGAAATTTACACTGTCTTCTGAAGATCTTGAATCTTCTCCACAGTGGTTATTTCAAAGCTACACTCACCGATTTTGAACTTGAGCAGTTGGTTTCTAGAACCTAATTACAGGAATTCAAGTTTATTATTATTATTTACCTTTATTCCTATGAAAATTCCATTTTCTTAGGTCCAGCAGCCCCCAACCCTCACTCTCTTCCCTTAAGAGGCAGGAGAACTGGGTTAGAAACCTTGATGTTTGGTCTCTGCGTTGATATGTGACCTGCAACCTTAGTTTCCTCAGGTGTATGAAACAACAAAAAAAAACTAAAAGAAGAATTTCATGTTTTAAAAAAGTTTTCTCTAGAAGTTACTGCCTAGGATGTTTTTCTTTCCATCTTGAGGGAACAATGTGTTGCTATTTGTATTGAGCAAAGAGACAGGTGGAGAGGCGTTCCAGCTCCGTTCACTTTCCTTGAAGCCCACAGCTGGACCTTGGGCTGCCCTTTGTAGGCCCACTGAGCAAACTAGAGGAAAACACAGTATCTGAGCCATCTCACCCTTCTAAATACTTTTGTTTGGGCCTGGCACAGCTGCCAGCTAGAGTTTGAGAGATGGCCTGCTGACTCTTTTCTGGGTTATCCAAAAGACCACAGAAAAATGTGGTGGGAGTGTGTGTGTGTGTGTGTGTGTGTGTGTGTGTGTGTGTGTATGTGTGAGTGAAGTGGGAGTCAGGTTATTAGAGGTGGAGAGAAGGGAACTGTTTGATTAATGGATGTCCTGTGAACCTGCACATTTGCCCAAGGCTGCATTCCTGGGGCTTTCAAACCTGGGGCAGTTTGATAAGCTCAGACCAAAGTCCTCTTTTCTCCCAGCAAGGAGAGCAAATAGGGCCACTCACTAATCCCAGCCCTGGACTCTGGGGCCGTCTCTCAGCAACCAACCTGCCAAGTGGCCTTTTACAGGCCAGTCAATGTGGCAGCTCAGGACCTCCAACAGCCAACTTGCCTGAGCAAGGCAAGAGGAAGGCTGTGGCACATTGGACCTGTAGCATGTAGTCTAAAGGCCCATGCTTGGCCAAGTAGGCCCTCCATAATTACAAGAACTGCTGAGCTGGCCTTCTCTTCTTTTATTACACCTGACCCCTGCAATCATTCCCACTTGGGCAGCTTATCGGTATGGCTTTCTCCTTTCCTCCAGTGCCCACCCAGAATGTTCTTCACAACCCCCACAGCCTCCTTTTCAACTTTCAAGATCCTGCACTAGTTTCTCCTCCTCCAGGAAGCTGTCCCTGACTGCTCCAGCCTACATGGGACTCTCTCTCTTCTGGACTCCTAGGCCCTCAGAGTCATGGCGCTATGACTGAGTCCTGAACACTTCTCCAATCAGTTTATGTGTGTTGATTTGACATACGAACTAGATTGTAAGCACCTTGAGGGCAGGACTTAAATTTTGGGATCCCTCAAGAGGAGGACACATTGGTAGCTTTGGAAGGATCATACCAGTGGGCAAGTATTTGTGGGAAGAGTGTACAGATTTAAGGATAGAAGTGGGTAGCCCTGAGACTAAAGAACTCAATCCCAGTAAGATGTGGAGGAAGGGCTCTTTGAGATAACAGGCAACCTCGGAGTTAGGACTAGGGGAAATGTTTATTTCTGGGGAGTTGTTATGGATTGAACTGTGTCCCCAAAAATATGTGTTGTAAATCCTAACCTCTATGCCTATTATTATAATCCCATTTGGGAATGGGTTTTCTTTGTTATGTTGATGAGACAGTATTAGTGTAGGATGTGTCTTGAGTCAATCTCTTTGAGACATGAAAGAAATTAAACAAGAAAGTGAGTGAGCAGAGATGGGATAAGATAGATGCTAAGACACATGGAGATCTCCAAGGAACCAGGAAGGAGAAGCTGAAGAGATAAGGACATTCCTCCATTGCTGACAGACAGACAAAACCTTCCCCTAGAGCCTGTGCTCTGAATTCAGACTTCTAGCCTCCTGAACTCTGAGAAAATAAATTTCTGTTTTTTGAAGCCATCCATTTTTGTGGTATTTCTGTTATAGCAGCACTAGATAACTAAGACAGAAGTCAAAATAGATACTGTGAAGGTGTCTGTCCAGCCTGTCACCACCCTCTACCTACCTCTCTAGAGCTGTTTCTCTACCTGGTGGGGGTTGAGTAGATGGAAATGTGGCCATGTGAGTATAATTTGATAGCTCATCTTTGACTAGAAATGATCTGGATTGGGATGGAACCTACAGAGTCCTTTAGATTCTTTTCTCTGGAAGCTTGGAATTAAGGCTGAGAGAGCTGCATCCAAATCCCTGGGTGTTTGATGAGATGTAATCAAAGAAGCTATGGGTTGGCTGTATGCAGGGAGGAGAAATCAAAGCCAGTCTGACTAGAGAGAAAGAGGAAGCAGAGACCAGGAGCATACAGCCCAGGCCTACAGGTACTTTTACTACCTGTATCATTTAAGTAAACTCTCACTGCAATCCTGAGAGGTAGGTACTGTAGCCTCCTTTCATAGATATGGAAAATGAGGCTTAGAGAGATTAAGTAACTTGACCAAACCCATGCAGCCAGTAAGTGGCAGACTTGAACTGGTCCTGCTGGATTAGAGTCCTAGCTTAGCCATCTTGCTGCCTTTGTTCCCAATAGCTTTGTAGATCCAAGTTCTGGTGTTTTGTGAGATCTTACTCTATCAGAAGAACTGTAAAAAATGTTTTATTTGTCTCTTCACTCATTTTTATCTCAGCAGTCATCTATTGAGCTCTCCCATGTGTCACATGATGACTAAGGTGTGTCTGGCCCAAGCCATGGTCTTCTCAATTGCTTCATATGCTTGTGAAAGCTAGATGATAAAAAAGGGAGACCAAAGAAGAATTGATGCATTCAAATTGTGGTGTTGTTGAGTAATACTGAATATACTGTGGACTGTCAGAAGAACGAACAAGTCAGTTTTAGAAGAAATACAACCAAAATGCTCTTTAAAAGCAAGGCTGGCAAGACTTTGGCTCACTTACTTTGGACATGTCATCAGGAGGGAGCAATTGCTAGAAAAGGACATCATGATTGGTAGAGGGTCAGTCAAAATGAAGGGAACCCTCAATGAGAAGAATTGACACAATAGCCACAACAATGAACTCAGACATACCAGTGATCATGAAAATGGCAGAGGACTGGGCAATGTTTCCTTCTGTTATACATAAGGTCTCTGCGGTTCGGAGCTGACTCAAGCACAACTAACAATAGCAACATGTGTAAGGCACTGTGACAGCCACTGCAATGTGCAATGTGCTGCCCATTTGGCACTGGTGATGAGGGATGGAGATGAATAGTTACCAAACAGAGTGGTGCAGACAAGTTAGTGGGTCTCTTAAGAATCCTTCTGTAGGGATTATTACGAATGCAGACTCTGTGGCCTGGTCCCCGGGATTCTAATTCAGAATGGAAGAGACACTCAGGAGGGGAGTCTGATGTAGGTGATCCTCAGCTCAAGCCTTGAAATATAATCATCTGGAGGGTGTTAGAGTTTCGAGGGCAAGAGGGTCAGTGAGGATAGAGATATTCAGGAAGGTCACCTGTAAAATGACCAGAGAAAACTGTTCTGGGGTCAAGGACAGGCAGCTCTGACTCCACCTAACAGGGCTTGGGGAACCCTGATAGAATTTAGGCTGGCAAGAGAGAGAGCAATCCAGGGTGGCAGGCAGCCTGGGCCAGGGCCCCAGCATCTTCCTGTGATGGTGAAGAGCATGCCAACAGGGGCAGAGGCATTTTATAGAAAATACGGTAGTGGGAAAACGCTGCTGTTAGCTTTTGCCCAATAAGAATAATATCACAACTTTAACAGCAAGAAAAAAAAAAAAAAAAAAAAACTCTACCAAGTTTGCTTCACTAAAAGTGAAATGGTAGCCTCATGCACTCATAGTTCCAGGGCCTAAAATAATAGACTCACCATGATGACGAGAGGGGAAGTTTTATTTAACACCTAGTCCAGGACTAACGAAACAAAGAAAACCAAATGCAATTAAGACTAGGGTAGAGATGAGGACTGTTGAGAACTATGAAGTTCTTGGATTCAATGAGGACTGAGAGATCATCACCATCACTACCACCGCCACCACCACTATCACTAACATTTATTGTATGCTCTTCATATGTTAAGTGTTTTTCATGGAATATCATGTTCAATCTCACAGCAACCCCATTTACAGATAGTAAGTTGATAATAAGATAGTAAGAACTCGCTCAGACAGTAAGAAGAGGAGCTTAAGCACCCTGGTAGGCTGCATCTTGTTTTGACTTCTCCCTACAGATGGGGCTGCTTCTAAACAACCTCAGTGGGCAGAAATTTGTCTTCTTATTACAGAAGAGAGCCTCAGCCTTCTTCACAACACAGGGCACTGTCTTACCTCACCTCTAAGGAAGCCCTGATGACACAGTGGTTAAGAGCTTGATTATTAACCAAAAAGTCTGTAGTTGGGACAACTAGGGGCTCTGCAGGAGAAAAGACCTGGTGATCTGTTCCTGTAAAGATTTCCCCCTTGGAAACACTATGGGGCAGTTCTACTTTGTCATATAGGGTCACTATGAATCTGAATTGACTTGAGGGCACACAACACAGCAAGACTCATCAGGTCTAGATGTGATGCCATGGTGAACAAACCATAAGGGCACCAGCCAAGTCCCTGATCCTGCTATCCTGGACAAGTCGTGCTCACAGTCATTCTCCTTTT
The DNA here is from genome assembly GCF_000243295.1 of Trichechus manatus latirostris. Classification (NCBI taxonomy): domain Eukaryota; kingdom Metazoa; phylum Chordata; class Mammalia; order Sirenia; family Trichechidae; genus Trichechus; species Trichechus manatus. Next base: position 10,041,727 of record NW_004444027.1, on the reverse strand, counting down.
GAAGCTTTTCCTGCTAAGCAGCCTCCAGCCAGGACTCTTGTTTTGTTGATAATGTCTCTGTACTAGCCCCCAACTTACCCCAACTGGTTTCTGAGTTCCAGAGTAAGTTTTTTACTCCTACCACAGTCCCTCCTCATTCCACATCACCCAGCCTCCCTCCCTGTCTTCAGCAAAAACCCAATACTCTGCCTCTGTAACTGTTTCCCCAGTTTGCCCTTGAAGGCCTTTTTTCTCCCACTTCTTCCTTATTAGTGTGTGTGAAAAGAAAAGGAATTTCTTTTGCCAGTTATTCTCTGAACAGCTTTGGAAAGGAGGTGAAGGACATGCTGCAAAGTGTGAAAAAACATGGCCTGAGCTTGCCAAGAGGGCCCAAGTGGTTATTTTAGTTATGTGGAATAGCCCCCTTTTCATGGAAAATTTTCTACTTCAACACCTGTGGCCATAAGGAACCTTCAGCTTTATTCTACCCATGGGCCTCAGGGGTCACCCTCTAGACTAGGCAGCTGCCAGCTCAAGTAATTATTCCTGCTGCCCTTCCTCTCCACCCTCCCTCCTCATCCCTTCCCAATGCAGCCCTGCCTTCCCTCAGGCCTGCAGTGGCTACAGAGAGCAGTTCTGCATGGCTTCCCTCACCCCTCTGCAGTTTCTGGAATGAGTAAATTGGTGAGACTGCATTCCCTACCCCAGGACTAATTGCCTCTCAGGGGCTCCTGGGATCAGGTCTATCTCTGTCCCTCTCTTGCCTCCTCACTCCCTACTTCCTGATCCTTCCTTATGCAGACTCATTCCCACCTCACCCATGGAGGTAGTTCAGTGCCATCCATTCCCCAGACTAAAGTTCTCCATACCCTCTTAACTCAAAGAGAATCTGAGGGGAGTCCCTAGAGAAATGGCACCACCCAGTCCCCTTTTGATTCATTGTACCCAGTTTTCTTTTTCTTATTTCATATGCTGATTTTGGTGTTTGTAAAAGATAATCGATGTATTTGGAGATATAGTACGGTGCCCTTCCCCTTCTTTGGTGAATAACTGGGATCCAAAGAGGTGAAGATATTTACCTAAAGTTACCCAGTGGTCAATGAAGATGGGGAAGGACTGGTAAGAAACTACATTCGGAAACCAAACTTCTCAAATGGGGTGCCTCAACTTTCTCTGTTTCCTCACTTGGTACACAGTCCAAGTCAATCCTGTTTTCCACTTCATGTCACTGAAACAGCTTGTATTAGGGTCACCAATGGTGTCAATATCATTAAGTCTGATGGATATTTTCTCTCCTCATCATGACCTTTGAGCAGCATTAGACATTGTTGGCAATCACTCCTTTACTTTGAAACAGTCTCTTGCTTTGTTTCTGTGCTTCCATTTGCTCCTTGTTTTTCTCTGACTACTCTAATCACTTCTTGAACTCCTTTGCAGGAAATCCTCCCTCCAACCCTTTTAAATGTTGATGCTCCACAAGCCTTAGGCCGAGATTTTCTCTTCACTGTATATCCTCTCCCTTTTTAATCTCATCCAGACCCACTGTTTCTACACCACCCTTGTATCTCCAGACTTGACCTCTCCTTTGTGCTCCATCTGCCTATTTAATGATGCCATTTGGATGCTTCAAAGACACCTCAAACTTAACTTGTCTAAAACTTAACCCATGATCTTCCCCAGAACTCCTGTGTTGCACAATTCTACAGGGCATCATTAAGCAAAGTGGTGGCCCTGTTCTTTTCCCCAAACCTTGTGTTCCTTAGCACATTGAATAGCACCACACATGTAATGGCGTTGCAGGCCAGAAATCTAGAAGTCATCTTGAAAGCCCTCTCTTTCTGTCTCCTTACTAGATGCAATCTATCACCTATATATCTCCCTTGTAAAAGTTACCATCATCTCTGCAGTAGCTTCCTAATGATCTATCCACACTCCAACATTGGAACATTATATGGAGGGCAGTTAAAGTAGAAATGGGGACAAGAAAGAGGCATATGTAGGCTGACTATTGAGTTGATGGTATTGTAGCACATACATTAAAGAATCGGGACTATGTCCCTGCAGAAAAATGGTTCTACGAAATAACGTCAAACTAAAAAAGCAAACACATAATAGCAAGTACAAGTTGATTTCAACCATGTGACGTTGTTGTTGTTAGTTGCCACGAGTATTGTTGTTGTTGTTGGGTACTGTCGAGTCAATTCAACTCATAAGGACCTTACAGGGCAGAGTAGAACTGCCTGGAATAGAACTGACTTGAGGGTTCCCTAGGCTGTAACCTTTATTGTAGCAGATCACCAGGTCTTTTCTCGCAGGTTAGCGCTGGTGGGTTTGAACTGCCAAACTTTTGGTTAGCAACTGAGTGCTTAACCATTGCTCCACCAGGGCTCACTACTAAATTGCTGGGTATGAAAGGTTGCATCCAAGTAGTTGATGTTCTAGGACCAGGGCTTTGTTTTCCTATAAAGTAATTTACATGTGCAGTAGCAATTCAAAAAATTGAAAGTAACACACAAATCAACAAAAAAAGTAGATGCTTTCAAAATAAAATTATCCTTCAAATTATTCAGATGTGAAACTGATTATCAGAGGGGGAAACTCACAGTGAATTTGTCTTTGTATCACCCATACATCATAGCAACATAGTGTCTAGCACACAATAAACCCACTGCCATCTGATTGATTCTGACTCATGGTGACCCCATGTATTACAGAGTAGAACTGCTCCACAGGGTTTTCTTGGCTACAATCTTTACAGAAGCAGATCTCCAGGTCATTCTTCCATGGTGCTGCTGGGTGGGTTTGACTGTCAATCTTTTGGTTAGTAATAGAGCACAAATCAAACTGTTTGCACCACTTAGGGATGTTTAGTACAGAATACAAAAACCCAAACCCAGACCCATTACTGCTGAGCAGATTTCAACTCATAGCAACTCTATAGGACAGAGTAGAACTGCCCCATAGGATTTCCAAGGCTCTAATCCTTACAGAAGCAAACTACCACATCTTTCTCCAGTGGAGTACCTGGTGGGTTTGAACCACTGACCTTTTGGTTGGCAGCCGAGCACTTAACCATTGGGCAACCAGGACTCCTTTACTACACAATAGATTCCTATAAATGTTTTTGAATAAAAAATGAATGCATGCCATCTGTGGTCTTTAAGATTGTGTGTCAACTTGGCTGGGCCATGATTCTCAGTGGTTTGGCAGATATGATGTAGTTTGGCATGATGTAATCACCTCCATTACGAGATCTGATATAATGCAATCAACTCCATGATGGGATCTGCTGTGAGTAGCCAACCAGTTTAAAGGGAGTTTCCTTGAGGGTATGCCCTGCATTCAATATAGGTGGACTTTCTGGCAAGGATCATGGGCTTTTGCTAGTCCTTGATCCTGCAACTGGCTCTTGTTCATCTGACCTCTGGTTCGTGGGAATTGAGCTAGCAGCTTATTTGGTGTCTTGCCTGCTGATCTCAGGATTCATTGGCCTCTGCAGCCTACAAGCCAGGAGAAGCCCCCTGTCTGACCCATGGACTTGGGACTTTCCAGCCTCTACAACCATGTTAGCCAGTTCCCTGATATAAATTTCTCTGTATATATATTTATACACTTTACTGGTATTGCTTCTCTAGAGAATCCAGTTTAAGACATTTGGTACAGAGAGTGATTCTAGAGAAACAAAATTGTAAGGATGAGTTTTCTAAATTGGTTCTCAAGTCTGGTTAGTCTTAAAGATGTTGATGACTCTGTTTCCAGTAGTAAAGAGGGCACTGCGAATCCATAGCATGAGGTGGCAATAAAAATACACAAAATATCACCACCGATATATCAGGTATTGGTGAGAGGTGAGGCTTAGTGTGATTGCATGATTTATACCTTTCTAGAATTTTGTCAGAATGAGAAGAATAAGGAAGCTGACTGGTTGGTCCTATTTTCACTGGACAAAGCGGTGAAAGAGATGAGCTCAGGGCTTCAGAGTCATGGCTCAAGCACTGCATAAACCACCTCAAATTTCTACTTGTGCCTTGAAAGAAAGCCTTAATTCCTGTAGTAACAGAGCTGATATTGCCAAAAATCAAACCCTGAGTCTTATCATAAGAATGGCTGAATTACAATGCCAACTGAATTCCCAACCTTAAGTAGTGTCTGAAGGTAAAGTGAGGGCATTGATTGGGAAGAAATGCAATCCTGAAACATGGGATGGGGACATATGGGCAGATGATCACTTCTGCCAACAGAAAAAGCCTTCTCACTCCTAGCTAAAGAGATACTCCATCTTTGTCTGCTAAGCCACCCTCCCCAGTAAAACCATTAGCCCCTCCACCCCCATCTGATGAAATTAACCCAGCTGTGTCTGAAGAGCCTTTGTCTGAGTCATTGTCTGGGGGACTGCTTGAGGCAGATGCCTTACAAGACATTGCTGAATGTTCTCAGAACACATCCCAAGCACCCATTTTGGCTTCTGTAAAAGAACTATACTACATTCCAAAAGAACTGCTTGACTTTTCTAATATGTACAAATGAACAAAAAACCTGAGGAATATGTGTGAGAATGGCTATTAAAGGTGTGGGATAATGGGGCAAGGAACATAAAGATGAATCAGTTTAAGTTTGTTGATACGGGCCCACTAAGCACAGAGTCTTCATTCAATGTTTCAGCTCGAGAGGTTAGGAAAGGATCTAACAGTTTATTTGGTTGCATCGCTTACACTAAATCAAGTTGAAGTACCAGACCTGCCTTAGTATACTGTAGAGGATATTCAAAGGCTTAGGGAAATTGGCATGTTAGAGGTGGATTTATCAGGTTAGACCCACAGACCCACACTTGGAATGTCCAGAGGACACACCTTTTACCATAACACTGAGGAGCAAATTTATGAAGAGAGCCCCAGCATCCTTGAAGAGTGCTGTGATCGCTATTTTATGTAAGTCAGATTTCACAGTGGGAATGGCCCTAACTGAATTAAGACACCTAACTACTATGGGGATGATTGGACCCTTTGATGATAAAGGCCAAGTGGACATCATTATCATAATGGATAGTGGAATCAAAACAGTAATCAGAATAGTCTAACTCATATGGACTTATTGACATTGGCTACTTAGTCATGATGTCCCTAGGAGTGAAATAGATCAGAAATCTACTAAATATTTACTTGCTTTGTACAAGCAGAAGAATTCTAGGTCAAGTGAATGCAGTCTAACATGAATTGTCAGAAGAGAGAGTCATAGCCCCTCAATCAATTCCCAGACTTGAACGAGTTTACAGACCCACACCCCCTTGAATGAAGGGGAGGCTGGGTCCCATTGAGGAAGGACTCCACTACATTGCCGAAAACTTATACTGTTAGTCTTTCTCCCAGCCTTTACCAAAGGGATCTGTGGCCTTTTACTAGAGTGACTGCTCAAGTGGGCAAAAGGAAATAATCAAACTTTTCAGGGATTACCGGATACTGGCTTTGAACTGACACTAATTCCAGGAGATCCAAAACATCACTGTGGTCCACCAGTCAAAGTAGGGGCAGATGGAGGTCAGGTTATTAATGGAATCTTACCTCTAACCCATCTCACAGTAGGTTCAGTGGGTCCCTGAACCCATCCTGTAGTGATTTCTCCAGTTCCAGAATGCATAAGTGGAATAGATATACTCAGCAACCGGAAGAACCCCCACAGTGGATCCCTTACAAGTGGAGTAAGGTCTATTATGGTAGGAAAAGCCAAGTGGAAGCCATTAGAACTGCCCCTATCTAGGAAAAAAGCAAACTAAATGCAATGCTATGTTCCTGGAGGGATTTCAGCAATTACTGCCACCATCAAGGACTTAAAGGATGCAGGGGTGGTGATTCTCACCACATCCCCATTCAACTTGCTTATTTGGTCTGTGCAAAAAACAGATAGATCTTGGAGAAGAAAAGTGGATTATTGAAAACTTAACCAGGTGGTGACTCCAACTGCAGCTGTTGTTCCAGATGTGCTTTCATTGCTTGAGCAAATTAATACATCTCCTGGTACCTGGTAAGCAGCTATTGATCTGGCTAATGCCTTCTTCTCCATACCTGTCTTTAAGGATGACCTGAAGCAGTTTACCTTCAGCTGGCAAGGCCAGCAATACACCTTCAGTTTCCTACCTCAGAACTAGATCAACTCTCCAACCTAATGTCAAAATTTAGTCCGCAGGGAACTTGTTCGCCTTTCCCTTCCACAAGACATCACATTGGTCCATTACATTGTTGACATTATGCTGATTAAACCTAGTAAGGAAGAAGCATCAGTGACTCTGGACTTATTGGCAAAACATTGGTGTGCTAGAACTTGAAAAGCTACTAGTTTTGAGTGGGGCCCAGAACAAAAGAAGGCTTTGCAATAGGTTCAGGCTGCCATGCAAACATTTCTGCCACTTGAGCCATATGATCCTGCTGTTACGATGGTGTTGAAGTGTCAGTGGCAGATAGAGATGATTTTTGGAATCTTTCGCAGGCCCCTATTGATGAATCACAGTGCAGACTCTTAGAATTTTGGAGCAAAGTCCTGCCATCCTCTGCAGAGAAGTACTCTCCTTTTGAGAAACAGCTTTTGGCTTGCTACTGGACTTAGTCTAGACCGAACACTTAACCATGGGCTACCAAGTCACCATGTGGCCTGAGCTGCCCACCTGAGCTGAGTGTTGTCTAACCCAGAGAGCCATAAAGTTGGACATGCAGCAGCAGCACTCCATCATTAAATGGAAGTGGTATATATAAGATCGAGCTTGATTAGGACCTAAGTTGCGTGAGGAGGTGGCCCAAATGTCCATGGGCTCCACCATGTCATGTTATAGTCTATCTCCAAGTCTGTACCTATGGCCTCATGGGAAGTTTCCTATGATCAGTTTACTGAGGAAGAGAAAACTCGTGCCTGGTATAGAGATGATTCTGCATGATATGCAGACATCACTTGAGAGTGGAAAGTGGCAGCACTACACCCCCCTTTCTGGGACCCCCCCTTAAGGACAGTGGTGAAGGGAAATCCTCTCAATAGGCAGTACTTTGAGCAGTGCAGCTGGTTGTTCACTTTGCTTGGAAGGAGAAATGGCCAGATGTGCAACTGTATACCAATTCATGGGCTGTGACCAATGGTTTGGCTGGATGGTCAGGGATTTGGAAGAAATATGATTGGAAAATTGGAGACAAGGAGGTATGGGGAAGAGGTATGTGGATAGACCTCTCTGAATGAGCCAAAGAAGTGAAGATATTTGTGTCTCGTGTGAATGCCCACCAAAGGGTGACCTCAGCAGAGGTGGATTTTAACAATCAACTGGATAGGGTGATGCGTTCTGTGGAAACCAGTCATCCTCTTTCCCTAGCCACTCCCATCATTGTCCAATGGACTCATGAACAAAGTGGCCATGGTGGTAGGGATGATGGTTATGCATGGGCTCAGCAACATGGACTTCCACTCACCAAGGTCAACTTGGCTACAGCCACAGCTGAGTGTTCAATCTGCCAACAGCAGAGACCAACACTGAGTCCCCAATATGACACCACTCCTCAAGAGGATCCTTCAGCAACCTGGTGGCAGGTTGATTACATTGGACCACTTCCATCATGGAAAGAACAGGGTTTTGTTCCTACTGGAATAGATACTCTGGATATAGATTTGTCTTCCCTGCACGTAATGCTTCTGCCAAAACTACCGTCTGTGAGCTTACAGAATGCCTTATCCACTGTGATGGTATCCTTTACAGCATTGCCTTGGAAGAAGGGACTCACTTCACAGCAAATGAAGTGTGGCAATGGGTCCATGCTCACGGAATTCACTGGTCTTACCATGTTTCCAGTCATCCTGAAGCAGCTGGCTTGATAGAACCATGAAATGGCCTTCTAATGACTCACGTACAGTTTGGGCAGTGTTCCCCAAGAGGATGTATATGCTCTAAACCAGCGTCTAGTATATGGTGCTGTTTCTTCCATAGCCAGGATTCATGGGTCCAGGAATTGAGGGGTGGAAATGGGAGTGGCACCACTCACTATGACCCCTAGTGACCACTCACCAAATTTTTGATTCCTGTCCCCATGACCCTATGCTCTGTGGGTCTAGAGGTCTTAGTTGCAAAAGGAGGAATGCTCCCACCTGGAGACATATCACTGATTCCATTGAACTGGAAGTTAAGGTGCCACCCAGCCATTTTGGGCTCCTTGTGCCTTTTGATCAACAGGTAAAGAAGGGAGTTACCATATTGGCTGGTGTGATTGATCCCGATTACCAAGGGGAAATTGAATTGATATTACATAATGGAAGCAAAGAAGGGTATGCCTGGAATGCAGGATATCATTTAGGGTGTTTCTTAGTACTACCATGCCCTGTGATTAAAGTCAATGGAAAACTACAGCAACACAAATACTAATGGCCCAGACCCTTCAGGAATGAATGTTTGGGGTCACCCCCCCAGGCAAAGAACCATGTCCAGCTGAGGTGCTTGCTGAGCACAAAGAGAACTTGGAATGGGTGGTAGAAAAAGGTAGTTCTAAATACCAGTTATGACCACGTGACCAGATGCAGAAACAAGGACTGTAATTGTTATGAGTATTTCTTCCTTGTATGTGTGCATCAAACATTTTTGTTTTCTTCACTTATAAAATATAAAATGTAAACAGGGCTAGTGTGTTTTTTGTTATATGTGCTTTAGTTGTATCATGTTAGGTGCAAGTATGACTTTATAATTGTCTTTATTCAGAGATTATGTATGATTTAAGGAGATGTGTACAGGTGCCAAGTTGACAAGGAGTGGACTGTGATCATTAAGGTTGTATGTCACCTTGGCTTGGCCATAATCCTCAGTGGTTTGGCAGATATGATGTAATTTAGCAGTCATATAATGATGTAATCACCTCCTTGATGAGATCTGATATAATGTGATCACCTTTGCGATGGGATCTGCTGTGAGTAGCCAATCAGTTGAAAGGCAGTTTCCTTGGGGGTGTGGCTCGCGTCCAATATAGGTAGACTTTCTGGCAAGGATCATGGGCTTTTGCTCGTTATGGATCCTGGAGCTGACTCCGGTTTGTCTGACCTCTGGTTCTTGGGAATTGACCTAGCAGCTTACTTGCCATTTTGCCTGCCAGTTTTGGGATTCGTCAGCCTCTGCAGCCTATGAACCAGGAGAAGCCTCCAGTCTGGCCCATGGTCTTGGGACTTTCCAGGCTCTGTAATTGTGTGAGCCATTTCTTTGATATAAATCTCTCTGTATATATATTTATATGCTTTCCTGGTTTTGTTTCTCTAGAGAACCCAGACTAAGACACCAGTTAATTATACGAGACTTCACTATTCATTAGCCAAGTGCTAGAAAATATCAAGCATAATTCAGTGACAGAGGAAAAACTGAAGGTGATCCAATCTCCTAATTTCTCCCTGGCCCAAACTCTCTCCCCTTCCCTCAGGCAATTTAGTTCTTGCCAGAACAACACCTTCAGTGATGAACCAGGGAGGAGAGGACAGAGCTGTGGAGGTGGGGTCTAGGGGACGGGGGGTTGTCTGACACTCTCTGGTACCCGGGTACTCAATCTGGAGTCCCAAGCATTTTAAAAATAATTTTTATTTATTTTTAGTAGACTTTATTTTTTAGAGCAGTTTTAGATTTACAGAAAAAATTTTCAGAAAGTACATGGAATTCCTGTATACCTATCTTCCCTCTGTACACTGTTTCTCCTGTTATTAACATCCTGCATTACTGTGGTACATTTGTTACAATCAATGAACTGATATTGATACTTTTTTTTTTTTTAATATTTTATTGTACTTCAGGTGAAGGCTTACAGAACAGATAGTTTCTCATGATATCGATACATTTTTATTAGTTTACACTAATGTTCACAATTTGTGTTGTACAGTCCTATGGGTTGCAACAAATACATCATATCATGTATCCATCCATCATCAGAATATCTTATAGAATAGTTTCGATGCCCTAAAAATGCCCTGTGCTCCACCTATTCATTCTTTTCCCCTCCCCCTGATCCTCTGGCAACCACTGATCTTTTCACTGTCTCTATAGTTTTGCTTTTTCCAGAATGTCATATAGAATAACGCAGTGGGTAGCTTTTTCAGACTGGCTTCTTTTACTTAGCAATACATACTTAAGTTCTTGCAAGTCATTTCATGGCTTAATAGCTCATTTCTTTTTACTGCAGAATAATACTCCATTGAATGGATGTACCACAGTTTGTTTATCCATTCACCTATTGGAGGACATCTTGGTTGCTTCCAATTTTTGATAACTATGAACAGAGCTGCTACAAACATTTATGTGCAGGTTTTTATGTGGGCATATGTCTTTATCTCTTGGTAAATACCTACGAGTCGGTGGCTAAGAGCTTAGGCTGCTAACCAAAAGGTCGGCAGTTTGAATCCACTGGTCACTCCTTGGAAACCCTATGGTACAGTTCTACTCTGTTCTATAGGTTTGCTATGAGTCAGAATCGACCTGACGGCAGCAGGGTTGGTTGGTTGGAGTGACTACTGGATCTTATGGTAAGCCTATGTTTAGCTTTGTAAGAACCTGCCAGACAGTCTTCCATACTGGCTGTACCATTTTGCATTCCCACTAGCAATGAATGAGAGTTCCTGGTGCTCCACATCCTTGCCAGAATTTGGTGTTGACAGTGTTTTGGATTTTAGCCAGTTTGATAGATGTGTAGTGATACCAAGTATTTTTACGGGTGAGTTTATTTAAAAGTTCCACTCTACGCAGGAAGTAACAGCTTCACCCCCTTGTCTCCACTCTGCAGAAGAGTAAGGCAAAATTTAAAGAGGAAATGTCATTTGCAAAGGACACCAAAGAGGTGGCGGCAAAGCCAGAACCAGAACCTAGGTCCCCAGATTCTTCCTCCAAAGGTCCTTCTACTGTAGCAAGTTGTCACCTGGGATGGCATGGACTAATCTCACCAGTCACAGAAAAAACCCTTTCTGTAATAAAAATGAGTTAATTCACTCAGAGAGTCATTAAGACCAGAAAATATTTCAGCTCACTGTGTGCTACTTATAGAGCAAATATCTATTTGAATGACAACTTTTCACATTCTAGCCAGTGTAGAAAGAGTGAAACACATGTACTGAATTAACTGAAATTATGAACTGATTGAACCCAAGGGGGCAATCTAGCTAGCCGGCTGAAATTTTCCCCCCTAACAGATATGTCTCTGCTTCCAAGCAGCATTGATCTTATCCATCCAGCTATACCCACTTTCCTTCTTTTACAAACAGTTCAAAACTCCATTCAGTTGGAATCCAGGGCTCGGAGATGTGGTGGGATAAAGAAAGGAGGGATATCTGAAGAGACTGAGCTTCCACAGGCAGCAGGTTGGCTGTGACTGGGAAAATACCTCTTGTCAACTGAGGACAAGTTAGAAGTCCAGGGGCAAGAGTACAGGAAGCCGTTAGAACAAAGCCTGGGGCCATATCTGACCATCTAAGGATTATCAACACCCAAGTCCCTCGTAGAACTCAGGAATCAGTAATAGAAATGTCTGTGATGATAGTGGCAGGAGGTGGATGGACCAGCTGATCCAGTGGAAGAACCAGGGGCCTGACATGGGCTGGGTGATTCAGAGCAGGACTGTGAGTGGAAGGAGAGGAGGTTGGGCCTGAAAGAAAGCAGCATCATGGGTGCCTGGAAGGGCCTCAGAAAGTCATGTCCTTGCATTTAGCCAGCTCTGGGTGGACATGGTTGACACTCCCTTGCCTTTAACCACCACATAATTAACCACCAAACTCAGTGGATTATTCTCTTGGTTCGCATGTATTGCTCCTTTAATCTCTCCCTCCTATGGCCTCCAAGAGCAATCTCCTGTGCTTGTAGGGCCCAACTGCAGTCTGCTCTAGATATTATGTATATAACTGCATAGTTTACTAACTCTAAGTCTCTTTTAGCCAGGATGGGTCTGATTCATTTTGGTTTCCCCACAAAGCCTATTACAGAGCTTTATTCTGAGAAGGTGCTCTTGAAATGCCTGTTGAATGGATGGCTGTAGAAGACAGGCTATTTTCTGCCCGTCAGCCTTCAGTGGGGGAAACCACACTCCCCAACTTCATATGGAATATCATACACAGAGGCCTCAGGATGGGCATATGACTTGGCTAGTCTGATTCCAATTTCCCCTAGTCCAACTCCTCCAAGTTATTGGCTCAAATGTAGGCATGGGACCTGAGCTGAGCCAATCAGAATCCTTCTGCAAGATATGACACATGGATTCTGGAAGAATCTTTCTTCCTCTTCGATTGTGAGCTGTAAGCACATGGTCCCAGAGATGCTTAATAGTAATATTCCTTATCATATGAAGAGCCTTTTGAAAATGAAGACAGCTGCATAAGACAAGCAAAGCTGGATATGGAAAGAGAAACAAATGGAGCTTTGATAATGTTTGGTAATGTCTGATCTTTCGGCCTTGCCAAACATCAGTATAGCCCAGACTGCCCAATTACAGGGGCCAATTCTCCCTTTTTCCACTTCGGTATACTCTTGATTGGGAGCCCTGACTCACATAATAACTGTATCATTAGTGAGAGTACCCTATTCTGAACCTAAGTTGGCAGTAGAAGGAATCTCAGGCAGATCTTAGGGAGAACAGTAGGAATTTGGTGTGATATATATAGTCCTTGTGGTTCGCCGTAATTGGTTAACTTAAAGCTAGGGCATTTGGAGGAGTCCCTGGGTGGTAGCATACGGTTAACACATTTGGCTACTAACCAAAAGGTTAGGAGTTAAAGTCCACCCAGAAGCACCTTGGAAAAAGGTCTGCTGATCTACTTTTGAAAAATCAGCCATTGAAAATCCTGTGGAGCATGGTTCTACTCTGACATACATGGGATTGCCATGAGTTAGATTAGATTAAGCAGCAACTGCAAAAAGGACATTGGGGATGTGATGGTTAGGAGAGTGTGTCAACTTGGCTGGGTCACGATTCCCAGTGTTTATATGTGATCACCCCCATGATGGGATTTGCTGTGAGTAGCCAATCAGTTGAAAGGGACTTTCCTTGGGCATGTGGTCTGCATCGGGATTAAGTGGATGTTCTGGCTTTTGCCTACTCTGGATCCTGCAGCTGCATCTTGTTTGTCTGACCTCCAGTTTTTGGGACTTGAGCTAACAGCTTATCTGCCGATCTTGGGATTCATTTATCTTCATAGCCTGTGAGCAAGAGCCCTGCTCTCTGTCTGACCTGCTGATCTTGGGTTCACCAGCCCCTGTGGGTATGTGAATCAGGAGAAGCCTCTATCCTGACTTGGGACATCCCAGACTCTACAATTGTGTGAGCTGTTTCCTTGATATAAATCTCTCTATATATATTTATATGCTTTACTAGTTTTGCTTCTGTAGAGAACCCAACCTAAGACGGGGCAAGCTAAGAAATGCTTAGGAGCTTGAAGTCATCAATAAGTAAAATGCATGGAAGATAGTGATGAAATTGCCCCAGCCTTTGGTGGGGGGAGTTGAAGCAGAGACAGGGAGAACAAGAGGCTGAATGGGGCAGGAAGACACAGACTGGAGCTACATGGAAATTCAGATCAGCATGCAGCAGAACCAAGTAAAACATGGTGGAGAGATCATGTATAGAGTGTCAATGAGTAGAGAGCAGGCTAGATGCCAGGGATCTCATCTGTCTCTCTCACCCCTCCCTCCATCCATCCGTTTTGTGTGCTGCCTGCTGAGGTTATAATAGTGAATAAAACTACACTGCCCTCATAGAGTGCATGTCTAACAGAGAAGGCAGATATTAAGGAAGTAATTAAGGAAGAGAAAGTTCAGGTGGCATGGAGCAGGCCACAGCGATTCCTAACCTAGTCAGGGGGTTTAGGGAAGGCTTCATTGAAGACATGATATTTAAATTCATGCAGATTTGAAATGCTTGGATGTAGAAACCATGTTTTAATCTATTTCTTACAAAAAAAGAAAACGGGGGTGGGGTGGGGGGAGAAGTGTTTATAGCCACAGTGTAGTCATTACTAGATACTGTGCCTGGTATACAGAAGGAATTTAGTAAATCATAGCTATTGCCAGTACCCATTATTTCTGGATTAAACAGAAGAGAGCTGCTAATTTTGATCCATTTCCATGTCAATAATTTTGCCTCCTGTTCTTCAGAAGGGATTGAAGTGGTCAGAGATGGTGAAAAGAGGATGTGTTCAGTGTGTGTTTGGGAGAGTACCTTCAGTTCTGCAGATGTTCAGTGAACATGCATTGATTGAGTGGTCACCTACTCTTGCTGCTGATAAATTATTTTAAAAGCAAAATCCTTTTCTTGGTACTTGAAAACATATCTTTGATTTTATGTAAACAGCTCTCTAACCATTTTTTTTTTTTTGGTAGTAAACCATATCTGGTCAGAGGCAAATTTTGAATGTAATTAAGCAAATTCAATAGACATTTATTAAGTGCCAACTTTGTGCCAAGGCTGGACCAGCAATAAAGACAGAGAGATGGAAGACATAGTGGTGTTGTCTTGAAGAGACCACAGAGAGATAAGAGTGGTTATTACATACAGGGTGATTTTATGGGTGAATGGATATTTTTAAAGTGTTGTAGAAGCAGAGGAAAGAGTAATTAATCTTCCCTAGAGAAAGGGATAAGGAAAGGCAACAAGGAGGATATCCCATTTAAGGATGTAAACATCACTAAGGCGGTGAGGACATTTCAGGCAGGAGGACCAACATGGGAAAAAGTCTGGAGATTCAAGCTGTCGTCTCTGGCTTCTGCTTGGGCTTTGTGGGGAAGAAGGAGGAAAACAAGGCTGGGGAGAAAGGTGGAGTTTGAATACTTTGCTAAGAAATTTGGACTTTGACAATAAAGAACCTCTGGAGGGTTTTACGCGAGGATCTGAGGTAATCCGAGTGGCATTCTGGCTACTTAGGCAACATTGTGAAGGGTGGACTAAAGAGGGGCAAGTTGGGAGCTGAAAAACTAGCTGGAGACTGTTCAAATAGCCCAGATGAGATGCAGTGGTATCCTGTATCCTGGTAGTAGTTCTGGGGACTTAGAGAGAGACTTTGGATGTGGCAAGTGCTTGGCCATGAAGATTGAGGGAGTTGAGAATGGCTCACATGTTTTTGGCTTGAGTGACTTGCAGAACCTGGTTAGAAAATTGTGGGCATTTTGTAAACATGACTAGATGAGTGGATGCCTTCTGTCTTCCCATGAGCCTTAGGGAGTTAATGAAAGGAAGAGGTAGAGAAGTTGCACAGGAACGGGGAAGGGTAGGATGAAGCCAGGCTGCCTTTCCTGGTCGTGTCCCCTCCACACCCTGATTCCCTGACCCTGATTCCCTGGCAGAAATGGAGTAGAAGGGGGCACCAGGCTGGTCACAGGAATGTGTGTGGTCCAGATAGGCAATACCCTCAGCAATGGATGGCCCCTCTCCTAAAGCAGCGTTGAGAGTTGTTCTTTCAGGGAAGTAAACTACCTGGGACCAGAAGGAATAGCCAGACCCTTGCACATAAGGATCTTATGAATATTTCAAATTGGCAGCTGCTTTCTCTGTGGTCTCAGCTGCTGACACAGGAACTCTAATCCTGGGTGCACCTTACAGCTATTGAGGAGACTCTGACAGCATCATTGTCTTATCCACTTTCTCACTTCAACTCAGTCAAGTAAAAACAAAAATACCACAGGCTATTTCAAATGTATAAAAGTAAACAATAGTTTTGTATATTGTAAGGAGATTCTATTTCATGAAATCTAAAAATATATAAACTCCCCAATTACATCTTACTTTTATATATTCAAGGAGCCCTAGTAGCACAGTGGTTAAAGCACTCAGCTGTTAACCTAAATGTCAGTGGTTCAAACCCACCAGGTGCTCCACAGGGGAAAGATGTGATAGTCTGCTTCCGTAAAGATTTACAGCCTTGGAGATCCTATGGGGCAGTTTTACTCGGTGCTATCAGGTCGCTATGAGTTGGAATTGACTCAATGGCAATGGGTTTGGTTTTTTTTTTTTTTTTGGGTATTCAATGATATATTTTTAGTATTTCATATTTATTCTTTAATTATGTTTATTTCCTTCACAACTGAACATGACTAGCCAGGTTAAATCAACGAGCTTCAACTTGAAGCCAGAGATTGGCTACTTTTTTGGCCTCTTGTCTCAATTGAATTAAGTTCCTGAGACCTAATCCTTCTTATCACTAGTATCAGCACTTTCATTTTTATTTTCCATTTAGTTGGATAACATAACAAAGGAAAATGTGGTAACATAATACAAATAATTGCATTAATAAGCACTGCTGTACAAACAAAGATGGCAACATGGCCAAAAGCAATGTTTGCTGAAGGCAGCACCAACATGTGAAAGTTCAAGAAGTACTCTCAAGAACTGCCATACAAAGGTCAGCGATAGGCACATAAAAGTGAGTTTATAAGTGTCTATGTATGAAAGTTTGGGGTATATGACAGTTGAATGTATAAAATTAAGGATGAACTGGCTTTAATTTACAGATTTCTTTAGGTAAAAATTCTCTTCTATTTCTGCACTTAAAAATATAAGTGGGATATCCAAGGCTGTCATCAATTTGTACAATTCATAGTAAACTTTATTATGGTCTGTCGATGAAGGAAAAATAGAAACAGAGGAAGGTATAGAAAGAGATGCATAGAGAGATTGAAGGGGTGGGGGGAAGGGAAACCAAATGACCTGGTAGCTATGTGCTCTGTGGTCTGGTGGAGGTCATGGCACTGGGCTTGCCCTGGCTCAAAACTGCCTCCATCACTGGTGTGGCCTCGGGCAAGTTGTTCACTGAGTTCATCTTTCCTCTCTGCATAAGGAAGGGGTTTGATGAAATCTCCAGCACTACCTAAGTGCTTGATGTGTAGTAGGTGCTAAATGCAGTTTGTTGGTTTTTTTTGTGGAACTGAGTCAGGGAGGCACCTGACTCAGGGGCATCTGGCAAAGTGGAGGGTGGGGAGGAGGAGGGCCTTGAAACACAAGGATAAAAGAAAGTCGGAAAACTGAACTATTAAATCTGTGCATACCCTTCTCTGCTTTGCTCCCAGAATGCATGCAGCCAGGTTTAGGTGCCCTAGACAGGTGCTGGGGAAACTGACTAGCCCAAATAAAGGACAAAGTTCTCCCTATAATCACCACAGTGAAGTCCCACAGGGGACAACCAAAAGATTACTACACATTTGAGAAAAACCTCCAACATCAAAGAGAGATATAGGACAAACAGATAAAAGGAACCTGGAGGTAACACACACAATGCAAAGAACAGAAAAAAATGTAAATAGGAGATAAAAGACAAGATATTTAGAGTATCAATCTAGGATATCTAATATCCAATTAATAGAAGTTGTAGAAAGGGAAGATGTGGAAAATGTGGAAGGGTAGAAATTAGCTAAGAATTCAAAGACATGAGTTTCCAGACTGACAGAGCCTATTGATTCTTCAGGAAAATGAATGAAAAAGGCACATGCTAAGCAACTTCCCAACAACAAGAATAGAGAAGTTCCTTAGAGCAGCTGGAGAAAAACAAGACAGGTCCCATACAAAGAATCAGGAATCAGAATGGTGTCAGACTTCTCAGTGACAGAATGCAAGCTAGAACACAATGGAAGAATCCTTTTAAAATACTAAAAACAAAGAAACAAACACACAATGATTTCCAACCTAGAATTCAATACTTAACAACAACAACAAAAGTATTCTTTCTCAGGAAGGTATCGAAGGGGGTGCTCCAGCAAGACAAAGGAATAAATCAAAAAGTAGAAAACACAGGATACAGGAAACAGGGCTACAGTATTATTATTATTGTCAAAATAATCACTGATTATTATTTTACTCAAATATTATAACTATATTGGAATGATGGGGGAGAGAAAGTGAAGGGGGTCAGGGTAAAGTTGCTAAGTTCTCATCTGTCATATTAAGAAACCATTAATTAGATAATGTCTAAAGTTGACAAGACATAGCAGCACAATATTATTCAGAAATATACAGGCAAATACCAGAAGCAGCAGCTAGGAGATGACAGTGGTTTGTTTACTTCTGGAGAGCAGAATCAGACAGGGGATAAGGATGGGGAGAGGGATAGCGAAAAAGGTGGGGAGGAGGAGGGGGAGGGGCACGTGGAGGCAAGGAGTCAATTTTTTGTTGTTAAACATTCTTTTAATATTATTGTTGCTAGTTGCCTTGGATTCAATTCCGATTCGTGGCGACCTCGTGTGCGTCAGCGTAGAACTTCTAATATTAATTGATTTAAAATATAAAAACTATGTGCACATGTTACTTTGATAAAATAAAATACGTTTCTGTGAAAATGAATGAATCAGGCGCCTCTGGGAGCGATTATTAACACATCAAGTAAGCATTACCCAGACAACACGAATAGAAGCTGTGGGCCACCTTCCTTTTCTGCCTAACCTTCAGCTTTTCTTCCTGCAGCAGACGTAGAACAAAGCCCTGTGAACAGCAGGGTCCTTATCATATTACAGGCTTCTAGGAACCTGAGGCAGAGTGAGGGGAAACGCTGTAACCTATGAACTTGGCACAGGGAAAGAGTGTTCGTCCTCTATTTGCCACTCCCAGTTGCCTTACTGTGGCCTCTGTCCATGCTCCTGTGCCAGCGCGTGCACCCCCGAGTGCCCAGGGCGAGGCAGGAGCGGTCCTCACCTCCTGCACCCTCCTCTGCACTCCTCAATTTCTGGCGGAGCGCCCCAGGCTCAGCCTCGTCCCCACCAGTCCCCAGTCGCAGTTACTTTCCCGCCCCTCCTCCGCGCCAGCTGCTTGTGGCCGCTGGAATGCCTATCTCCCTGGGACTCAGCTGACAGCCGACAGACAATGGTGTTTCACATCAACCTGGATATCAGGAGCCGTCCTTATCCAGCAGTGTTTTTCTATTAGTCTAACACCCCATTGTCCATCCTCTTATCAACTGAAATGTTGATGTAATGCCTGGCTTGGAAGTGGTTTCTGCATCCCAGCACTTGGACAGCCCGCTTTAATTTGGGGAGGGGTGGAAGAGCCCGTTTATCAGAATTCTCATGAGAATTCACCCCTTTCCTCCTTCCAACAGGCAGCTAACAGAGCCACGTGGAGTGATTTCCCAGCCACAATCCCTGGTCTTTCTCTCTGTCCCTGGGTAGAGCCTTAGGTCTCAACCCTGCTGGCCTCTCTCAGAGTGAATGTCGAGGAAGATGGTAAGGACCATGCCAGCAGCTTCTATCCCACTGTGCTTTGGGGTGTGGGATTTTGGAAACCTGTCTTACCCTTCTGGCAGATGGTGAGCTCTGAGTGGGTCAGGACCACGTCCTTTCATTCTCTGAATCTCCTAAAGTCCCTGAAGGCCCTATCAGAGCCTGCTCTTAGTGGGAGCTCAATAAATATGTGAGAGGTGAAACCAAAGTGCACACAGCTGGAAAGGGTCCAGTCTGAGCTTAGATAGAATACTCAAGACTCATCTGCATCTCCACTTCATCTCCATCCCCACCCTAATCCCCTCCCATCTTCACACCCCCAGTTGTGTCAACTCCTAAGGTAAGTTTTAAAGAATAAGATCTGTGCTCACCATGTACCCACTACCTTCTTTAATGATCCTGGTTGTTCATAGTGGAGATCTGAGCACAGGAAGACAGCATGTGCGGATGTGTGTGTGTGTTGTTGTTGTAAAGCCTCTCAGGGAAGCTGGTTGAGAGAGAAAATGGAGCACTCTGGGACAGGTGGGCTCAGTTGCAGTTTGCTTGGGCAAATTACTTATTTATTACATATTTTTTGAATAGGTATGATAGGATACCTTCTCAAGGAGTTGTAACCAGTTGCCATGGAGTCAATTTTGACTCACGGTGACCCCATGTGTGTCAGAGTACAACTGTACTCTATAGGGTTGTAGTGAGGGTTTAGATGGAATAATTAAGGTCCTTACTCAGTGCCTGGCACATACTGTGCACCCAGTAAATGGTAGCTGTTATTACTGTAGCTATTTGTGGGCTCTTGGCACGAAGCCTAGTTTGGGGAACTGGCGACAAGGGAGAGGGAAAGAGGTGCTAGTGGAAAATAGAGGCTATAGTCTTGGCACCCTTCCTTGGAGGACTCAAGGCGGAGAGGAGGAGGTGTTTCCCTGCAGGCTAAGCCATCCTGGCTTGGGTTGTAAGAGAAAAAATGAGCCTACTGGGCCTCAAAGTCTTGCCTCAACTTAAAAAACAAAACAAACAAACAAACAAACAAAAAACGCATACTCTAAGCATGTGGAGACTTCTGTTTTCTATGGAGTCAACATTTATGTTTGGAAGTTCTCCTGAGGAAATTTAATTTGAAACATAGTTGGCAAACTCCATTTTAAGGTGGGTTTTAGACAAGCCAGAGTGGCCCCAATGAAGTAATCTAACATACATGAAAAACCCTACAAGACAAGTACTACTCTCCACAAATGCTTGCAAGGTGAAAGACCTGCCTGGTGACACACAGAAAGTAGTAGAGCTGTCGGAACACTGAGTGTCCAGCTCTCTGTCACAGGGTAGCTGCTTAACACAACTGTTGAAGCTTTTCTGACCCATCCATCCCACCTCCACAGAGCTCCCTATTCCAGGCTAAAAAAAGCATAACACCTAAAGTTCAGGGGATCCATGCAAGAATGTCATCTCATTTGGGCTTGCTAGAACCTGTGAGGCACAATAGAGAGGAATCATTACTCCTATTTTATAACTAAGGAAACTGGGGCTCATATAAAGCTAGCATTCAAACCTAGGTATTTTGAGTCCAAATACAGGCCTTTTTTCCATGACATCAAGTGACAGCAGATAAAGCACTTGACTCTGCTTCTCCAGCACACATTCCTGAAAAGAGGCTTAGAAAATTGGGGCAAGGTCTGTCAACTTTGTTACTGTGTTTGCTGTGTGATCTTCATTCATCAGGTTCTTGCCAGATTTTCATGAGCATTGGTGTTCATACTGCCCCAGAGACTAGGGCTAAGGTGATTAGAAGTCTAGCATAGGGGTGTACTTCTTTGGTTCCAATTTCAGATCACAGAAGATCCACTTCTGCTTTCTGATAGGGAAGTCCAAAGGTTGAAAACAGAATAAGAGGGAAAGAAGCAGAAATAATATCCAAAGTGAATAGGAGATGGTGTTTTCTAGGACAGGTTTAAGCAAAGTAAATTCTCTTGCCCTGAAGGATTTGAAGGGTTCTGATAGGTCTCAAATCTCTCCTCCATGGTTAGGGTAAAATTCCACCAATAAGCCTTTCATCTGTCCCATTTTAAAGTGAAAATATTTCTGGATGGGCCAAAACAGAAAGTCATGAACACCTTAGTATGAACGAGTAACTCACATGCTCTCTTCTGAGAGTTCTAGATGCTGACTAAAAATACAGAGAGGAGACAAGCCATATACTTTATAGTTTTTCCAGACCTGTCACTTTTTTTTTTTTGGCGGGGGTTGGGGATTTCCTTTCAAGTTCCATGTTTGGAACATACATTCTTTGGTTCCTTTGGTTCAAGCATTTCCAAGGTGTCCCTTTGCTGTCTCTTTGCTCAACCATGCATTTATACTCCTCAAGCTTCAATAGGAGCCCTGGTGGTGCAGTGGTTAAGAGCTATGGCTGCTAACCGAAAGGTTGGCAGTTTGAATCCACCAGATGCTCCTTGGAAACGCTATGGGGCAGTTCTACTCTGTCCTGTAGGGTTGCTATGAGTCAGAATCGACTCTATGGCAACAGGTTTGGTTTTTTTTTGAAGCTTCAATAGTAGTACCCGGGTGGTGCAAATGGTTAATGCTCTTGGCTACTAACTGAAAGTTTGGATGTTTGAGTCCACCCAGAGGTGCCTCAGAACTACATCCGAAAAATCAGTCATTGAAAACTCTATGGAGTACAGTTATACGCTGATACACATGGGGTTGCCATGAGTTGGAGTTGCTGCAAGGGCAACTTTTTTTTTTTTTGACTTCAATAATCTGAGTGACTGATTTTCAGGAAGTTAGAGAGTTTAGCTGGATTACATAAATTTAAGTGGCTCCTCCCTTCCCAGAACAAACAATTTTGTTTAGAGAGTTATCAGAGGACCAGGGTTCTACAAATACAGCCTTTGCATACAATGCCTAGTTCATCTTTTTGAAATTGTCCCCTTTCTCCTTTCTCCCTTCTGCCTCTTTGCTTATCTCTCACCTCTTTCTCTCTTTTCTCCTTTGGGATCTGTAATTTTGAATGTGAAATTCTTACTCAAGAAGTGGCTGGCTTAGATGGGGAAGTGACTTATGAATGAATTATAGATCATTCTTCCTTGACCACTCAATCTAAACTAGCAGCCCTCCCCAATTTTTATGTCACAGAATCCTTTATTGCACTTACTATGCTTTGCAGTTAGTATTTGTTCATTTTTTGTCTCTATCACTGTCTTAGTCATCTAGTGCGGCTACAACAGAAATACCACAAGTGGGTGGTTTTAATGAAGAGAAGTTTATTTCCTCATAGTCAAAGTAGGCTAAAAGTCCATATTCAGGGCATCAGCTCCAGGGGAAGGCTTTTTCTCTCTGTCGGCCTTCTTCTCTTCGGTGTTCCCCTGGACTAGGAGCTTCTCTGCGCAGGGACCCCGGTCCAAAGGATGCGCTCCGCTCCCAGCACTGCTTTCTTGATGGTATGAGGTCCCCCTGTTTCACTGCTCACTTCTGTCTTTTATCTCAAGAGATTGCCTCAGGACACAATCCAGTCTTGTAGATCCAGTCCTGCCTTACTAACACAACTGCCACCCATCCTCCCTCATTAACATCATAGAGGCAGGATTTACAACATATGGTAAAATCACACAGTACCAGGAATCATGGCCCAGCCAAACTGATACACACATTTTTTGGGGGACATAATTCAAACCATGACAATCACTAATTTGTAAGCCTCTCCAGGACATAGGTGATGTTACTTGTTCCCACTGTATTGCCCTTACTTAGCTCAGTGGCTAGCATAGAGTAAGTATTCAATAAATGTGCCAAATGAATAAATAAGCTGACAAAGCCCAGGTGCTATGTAAAGAACAGTGATTCTGAGGAGAATGGGCTGTGTCCGAGTTGCTAAGGCAGGTTTCACAGAGGAAAAGTGGTAGGGTTTGAATCTAAGAAGGGAGGCTACCCTGCACTGAGAACACAGAGGTTTGCAATGGCAAAGCAGCCACTCAGTGTCTTTCCCTCATCTTGGCCTCCTTGATCATGAGCCAGAAGAGATGTTGGAGACCATTAAGGATAGAGTAGGAAACTGAGATTCAGAAAGGAAAACGATTTGCCAGGGTCATACTCAGAGAGAGGGGCAGATGCCCATCCAGGGCTGTTCCCCGACTCCGTGCTGTCTCTCAAGGGCAATACATGACACCTCAGTTCAGCACCTCAACTGGCTCTGTGAGGAAGCAGGATGTGAGAGTGTGCACCCCAAGATAGTTAGTCAGAAAATCCAGACACTGATGTCTGGGCTGTGGCTTCCTATGGATGGATGGGGCAGCGCATGACTATTTCTCAGGAGGAAATGAGGAGAGGGGAACAGTGTATGTAGAGCTGCAAATACCTCATGAAGAAACACTGTTCACACAGAAGATGCAGCCTTTCCAATGTGCCCCTGATACTAGGGGAGCAACTGCTCAAGCTTCAGTCACTGAGAAATGGAACAGAAATACCCATTTCTGCTCAAAAACATAGTAAGTGGAAACAGACCACCCCTGCTTTCAAGCAAGGAAAGGAAACAGCCATTTTAACTGAGCACTTATTTTGTACTTAATATGTTACCACTAAGCCTGCAGTGAAGGCTTGGTGGGCTAGTGATAGAATTCTCCCCCTCCACTCGGGAGACCTAGTTTGATTCCCGGCCAATGTGCTTCATGCACAACCACCGCACATCTGTCAGTGGAGGCTTGTGTGTTGCTATGATGTTGAACAGGTTTCCACAGAGCTTCTAGACTAAAACAGACTAGGAAGAAAGGCCTGGTGATCTACTTCTGAAAATCAGCCAGTGAAAACCCTATGGATCACAATGGTCTCTTCCATTGTGCGTGGGGTTGCTGTGAGTTGCAGGCTAATCTGATGGTAGCTAACAACAAGCTTGTAGCATTTCAATTACTCTTCACAAACAACCACGGAGGAGGCTAGGTTTCTAAATCCCCCGCGCCCCTCCCGTGCCTATGTTTACAGCTGGGGAAATGGATACTGATTGTTAGGAATTTGTCAGAGAAAGTGGGAGTTTGACCTAGACCAGAGTGATTCCTAGCACTAGCGTGTTCAGTCAATCCTACCGTCCCTCAGTGGGCTCCTCAGATGGAAGGCCCTGGACCACTTTGGCAGCTGCTGGGATCAATGTTGTCAGGCCTTTCTAGGCCTCTAAGCTACGACTTCCTCCTTGTTTTCTCGTCTTCCTCATCCCTCCAGCCACTCCTCCCTGGCTCCTGGGGTCTGCTGTCTGTGGCCAGCCTCCCCTTTATCTTGTCTCCCGGTTTCCACTGCTATCAGCCATTATCTAGGGCAATCCTATCCTGGGCGGGCAGAGCAGGAAGCCAGCCTGTGACTCTCCTCTCTTTGCTCTCCATCCTTTTCCTTCTCCAAATACAAAAGCAAAAACAGCCTGTTAACAGATCTGCCGTTTCCCTTGGCTCCTTGACTCCCATTTCCCACTCTCATTTTTTCACAGGCTCCAGTTTTCCATGGCCCAGCCCATCCTCAGGAGCCACTGTGGCTGAAGACTGCAGGCCCAGGGCTGTCACTTCCTCTGGGCCTGTCTGCCTGGCCGGCACCTTGAGGCCCAAGGCTGTCTTCTCAGCAAATCTGCCTGCTCCTTCTTATCCTTTCTGAGATCAGCCCTGCAGCCTTGCCAGAAATAGTCTGGCTGTCTGAGCCAAGGATGGGGCTGAAAACAGTGCTTTGGCCTTCCTCGTTAATGGGGTCTCAACAGGTCTTCCTCTCCCTGGCCATGGCTGTGGCTCTGATTATGGTCGTAGGAGTTGTTTTTGTCAAAGAACATCATGCACCCATTTATTATTTCACCACCCCTCAGTTGTTTACTGTGCACTTTCTCTGGTGCTGTTGGAGACACGGAGATGAACAAAATACAACCTCTACTCTGAAATAGCTTATAGTTTGTGGGTAGAGGGAGGCTGCTGGGCTGAATTAAAGCACCTAATGCATAGTAGAAATTGCTAAGTGCAATAAGAGGGGTGAAAACCAAGAGCTCTGGGAGGTCAGAGGCTGGAGACATAAATTCTAACAGCCAGAGCTGATAGTTCTCAGTGCTTCCTCTGTGCCAGGCACTGTACTAATCAATTTACATTCATTGTTTCATTTAATTCTGGCAAACCCATGAGGCAGATGTGATTATCATCCCTAATGTACAGACAAAGAGGTTGCAGCTTAGAGAAGTTAATAGAGCCCCATTTTCCTTGAAGGCCCAGTTCAAATGCCCCCTTTATACTATCTTCATCCCCATCCCTTCAGCTCCTTGATCTATACAGCATATTGTGCAAGAGTGTGAGCTCTGGAGAAGTCTCTGACTCAGATACTTAATCTTACCGAGTTGCAGTTTTCCTCATCTGTGAAAGGGGATGATAATAGTATCTGTCTCCTAGATTTGTGGTGGATTTTAAAGGAAAAATGCATATAACATGCTTTGCACAGTGTTTGACACAGTGCAAACATAATAAATATTAGCTATTATTTTTGTAGTTATTATTTTTTTGATATAATTTTCTTTTTTTAATTGTACTTTAGATGTAGGTTTACAGAACAAACTAGCTTCTTATTAAACAGTTAGTACATATATTGTTTTATGACATTGGTTAACAACCCCATGACATGTCAGTACTCTCCCTTCACGACCTTGGGTTCCCTATTACCAACTTTCCTGTCCCCTCCTGCCTTCTAGTCCTTGACCCTGGGCTGGTGTGCCCCTTTAGTCCCGTTTTGTCCTATGGGTCTGTCTAATCTTTGGCTAAAAGGTGAACCTCAGGAGTGACTTCATTACTGAACTAAAAGGGTGTCTGGGGACCATAATCTTGGGGTTTCTCCAGTCTCTGTCAGGTCAGTAAATCTGGTCTTTTTCTGGGTTAGAATTTTGTTCTATGTTTGTCTCCAGCTCTGTTCAGGACCGTCTACTGTGATCCCTATCAGAGCAGTCAGTGGTGGTAGCTGGGCACTATCTAGTTGTACTGGACTCAGCCTGGTGGAGGCCGTGGTAGTTGTGGTCTATTGGTCCTTTGGACTAACCTTTCTCTTGTGTCTTTAGTTTTCTTCATTTTCCCTTGTTCCTGAAAGGGTGAGACCAGTGGAGTGTCTTAGATGGCTGCTCACAGGCTTTTAAGACCCCAGATGCTACTCACCAAAGTAGAATGTAGAACATTTTCTTTATAAACTATGTTATGCCAATTGAACTAGATGTTCCCTGAGATCATGGTCCCCACAGCCCTCAGCCCAGTAATTTGGTCCCTCAGGGAGTTTGGATCATGGAGCTTCCATGATCTTACCCTGAACAAGTTGTGCTGGTTTCCCCAGTATTGTGTACTGTCTTACCTTTCACCAAAGTTACCACTTATTTATTGTCTATTTAGTGTTTTTCCACCCCCACCCCTTTCCTCCCTTGTAACCATCAAAGATTGATTCTTTTTCTGTGTAAACCTTTTCATTAGTTTTTATAGTAGTGGTCCCATACAATATTAGTCCTTTTGTGATTGACTTATTTCACTCAGCATAATGCCGTTCAGATTCATCCATGTTACGAGATGCTTCGCAGATTCATCATTGTTCTTTATCGTTGCATAATACTCCACTGTGTGTATGTACCATAGTTTGTTTATGCATTCATCTGTTGATGGGCATCTAGGTTGTTTCTATCTTTTTGCTATTGTGAACAATGCTGCAATGAACATGGGTGTGCATATGTCTATTCGTGTGACAGCTCTTATATCTCTAGGATATATTCCAAGGAGCAGGATTGCTGGATCATATGGTATTTCTACTTCTAGCTTTCTAAGGAAGTGCTGTATCATTTTCCAAAACGGTTGTACCATTTTGCATTCCCACCAGCTGTGCATAAGAGTCCCATTCTCCCCTCAATCTCTCCAACATTTGTTATTTTCTGTTTTTTTGATTTATGCCAGTAATGCCGGGGTGAGATGGTATCTCATTGTGGTTTTGATTTGCATTTCTCTAATGGCTATGATTGCATTTCCTCACATGTCTGTTGAATGTCTTCTTTGGTGAAGTGTCTGTTCATTTCCTTTGTCCATTTTTTAATTGGATTATTTGTCTTTTTGTTGTAGAGATGTTGGATTTTCCTATAGATTTTAGAGATTAAACCTTTGTCGGATTTGTAATAGCCAAAAGTTTTTTCCCAGTCTGTAGGTTCCCTTTTTACTCTTTTGGTGAAGTCTTTTGATGAGCATAAGTGTTTAATTTTTCAAAGATCCCAGTTATCTACCTATCCTCTGGAGTTTGTATGTTGTTAGTTGTGGTTTGTATCCTGTTAATGCTGAGTATTAGAGTCTCTAGTGTTGATCCTATTTTTTCTTCTGTGATCTTTATAGTTTTTGGTTTTAGATTTAGGTCTTTGATCCATTTTGAATTAGTTTTTGTATATGGTGTGAGGTATGGGTCCTGTTTTATTTTTTTGCAGATGGACATCCAGTTTTGCCAGCACCATTTGTTAAAGACTGTCTTCCCCATTTGATGGACTTTGGGCCTTTGTCAAAGACCAGGTGACCATAGATATATGGATTGGCATCTGGGTTCTCGATTCTGTTCCATTGGTCAATGTATCTGTCGTTGTACCAGTACCGGACTGTTTTGACTACTGTGGCTGTATAGTAGGTTCTGAGGTCAGGTAGTGCAAGTCCTCCTACTTTATTCTTCCTCTTCAATAAGTGTTTACTTATCTAGGGCCTCTTCTCTTTCCATATAAAGTTAATGATTGTTTTTCTATCAATTTAAAGTAGATTGTTGGTATTTGGATCAGGATTGCATTGTATTTGTAGATTGCTTTGGGTAGAATTTTCATTTTCACAATGTTGAGACTACGTATCCATGAACATGGTATGTTTTCTCATTTATGTAGATCTCTTTTGGTTTCTTGTAGTAGTGTTTTGTAGTTTTCTTTGTATGGGTTTTTTACATCCTTGGTTAGATTTATCCCTAAGTATTTTATTTTTTTTCAGGGCTATTATAAATGGTATTGTTTTCCTGATTTCTTTTTTGTCATTCTCTTTGTTGATGTATAGGAATCCAACTGATTTTTGTATGTTTATCTTATATCCTGCTAGTCTGCTGAATCTTTCTATTAGTTCCAGTCATTTTCTAGTGGAGTTTTTTGGTTTTCCATATAAAGTATCATATCTTCTGCAAATAGGGACAGTTTTACTTCTTCATTACCAGTTTGGATGCCCCTCATTTCTTTTCTTGCCTTACTGCTCTAGCTAGGACTTCCAGCACTACTTTAAATAAGAGTGGTGATAAAGGACATCCTTGTCTTGTTCCTGTTCTCAAGGGAGTGTTTTCAGCTTCTCTCCATTAAGACTGATGTTGGCTGTTAGTTTTGTATAGATGCCCTTTGTTATGTTGAGGAATTTCCCTTCTATACCTATTTTATTGAGAGTTTTTTTTCAGGAGCGGGTGTTGGACTTTGTCGAATGTCTTTACTGCATCAGTTAAGATGATCATGTGATTGTTTATGTGGTGCATTATGTTGATTGATTTTCTGATGTTGAACCATTCTTGCGTACTTGATATGAATTCTACTTGGTCTTGGTGTATTACTTTTTTGATATGATGCTGTATTCTATTGGTTAGAATTTTGTTGAGAATTTTTGCATCTATATTCATGAGAGATATTGGTCCACAATTTTCTTTTTTTTCTGTTATCTTTGCCTGGTTATGGTATCAAGGTTATGCTGGCTTCATAGAATGAATTTGGAAATATCCCTTCCTTTTCTATGTTCTTAAATAATTTGAGTAGTACTGGTGAAAGCTCTCCTCTGAATGTTTGGTAGAATTTTCCAGTGAAGTATCTGGGCCAGGGACTTTTTTGTTGGGAGTTTTTTTTTTTTTTTTTTATTACCTTTTCAGTCTCTTCTCTTGTTATGGGTCTGTTTAGATTTTCAACAGCAATTTGTGATAGTTTGGGTAGGTAGTAGGTTTCTAGAAATTTGTCTATTTCCTCTAGATTTCCAAATTTGTTGGAGAATAGTTTTTCATAATACTCTGTTATGATCCTTTTTATTTCTGTTGTGTCTGTTGTAATGTCCACCATTTCATTTCTTTTTTGGGTTATTTGCATCCTCTTCTGATTTTCTTTTGTCAGTTTGGCCAGTGGTTTGTTGATTTTGTTCATCCTTTTAAAGAACCAACTTTTGGTTTTGTTCCTTCTTTCTATTGTTTTCCTATTCTCTATTTCACTTATTTCTGCTCTGATCTTTATTGTTTTCTTTCTTCTGGTGGCTGTGGGCTTCTTTTGCTGTTCTCTTTCTATTTGTTTGAGGTGTGTAGCTAATGTTTTGATTTTGTCTTTTTCTTTCTTTTTTTTGATGTGTGCATCTATTTCTATAAATTGATCTCTGATCACTGCCTTTGTTGTGTCCAAAGGTTTTGGTATGATGTGTTTTCATTCTCATTTGATTCTAGGAATTTTTTTCCATCTTTGATTTCTTCTATTACCCAGTGGTTTTTAAGCAGGGTGTTATTTAGTTTCCATGTAATCAATTTTTTTTCCTTGCTCTTCCTGTTGTTAATTTCTACTTTGATGGCACTGTGATCAGAGAAGATACTTTTTATTATCTCAAAGTTTTGGATTTTGTTGAGGGTTGTTTTCTGGCCTAATATTTGATCTGTTCTGGAGAACATTCCATTTGCATTGAAAAAGGATGTGTACTTTGCAGCCTTTGAGTGGAGTGTTCTATATATGTCTAAGAGTTCAAGTTGGCTGATTGTGGCCTTTAGATCTTCTGTATCTTTGTTGAGTTTCTTTCTAGATGTTCTGTTCTTTACCGAGAGTGGTGTATTGAAGTCTTCTACTATTATAGTGGAACTGTTATTTTCTCTTTTCAGTGATGTTAAAGTTTGTTTTATGTATTTTGGAGCCCTATCATTGGTTGCATAGATGTTTATTATGGTTATATTTTCCTGATGGATCATCTCTTTAATCATTATATAGTGTCCTTTGTCTTTTATGGTGGATTTTGTTTTAAGTCTATTTTATGTGAGATTAGTATTGCTGCTCCTGCTTTTTTTTTTTGGTGGCTATTTACTTAGTATATTTTTTTCCATCATTTGATTTTTAATAAATTTATGTGTTTGTTTCTAAGGTATGTCCCT
This sequence comes from Trichechus manatus latirostris, assembly GCF_000243295.1. Classification (NCBI taxonomy): domain Eukaryota; kingdom Metazoa; phylum Chordata; class Mammalia; order Sirenia; family Trichechidae; genus Trichechus; species Trichechus manatus. Next base: position 10,011,462 of record NW_004444027.1, on the reverse strand, counting down.
TGTAGACAGTATATGGATGGATCCTATTTTTTAATCCATTCTGTCACTCTCTGTCTCTTTATGGGTGTATTTAGGCCATTTACTTTCAGTGTAATTATTGATAGGTGTGAGTTTATTGCTGTCATTTTGTAGTGCTTTTTTTTTTTTTTTTGGTGCTGACGTTTTCTTTGTTCCTCTCACTCTCCTGTGCTGAATTCCTTTTGTTTGTGGATTTTTTTTTCATTTCTTTTGTTTTTGTAGGTTGTTTTTACTGAGACCTGATGTTTTTCTTCTTTATTTTGGTAAGTAGGTTTGTTAACTTCCTTTGCATTTACCTTGAAATTTACCCTTACCTTCCTAAGTTTGAACCAGTCTATTATTACTTGGTATCACTTTACCTTCCACTCCATTGGAAAGTTTTATACTTACACTGTTTATTCCCTCTTTTATTGTTCTGTTGTTGTCATTTGCAAATTAACTTCTCTGGTTCCTTGTTGTAAATCTTTTGGTTTTGAATAGTCCTTGAGCGTTCATTTCCTAGGTTGGTGTCTGGCTGGTGCTATCTTGTGTCCTAGATTCAGGCTGTCATCTGATGTTATTTGTTCTCAAACCGAAGGACTTGTTTTAATAATTCTTGTAAGTTTGGTTTGGTTTTTGCATATTCCCTTAATTTTTGTATATCTGGAAATGTCCTGATTTCACCATCATATTTGAAAGAGAGTTTTTGCAGGATATATTGTTCTTGGTTGGCAATTTTTTTTCTTTCAAGGTTTTCTATATGTCATCCCATTGCTTTCTTGCCTGCATGGTTTCTGACGAGTAATCAGAACTTAGTTTTATTGTTTCCCTCTGTATGTGACTTTTCATTTTTCTCTAGCTGCTCTCAGGATTCTTCCTTTGTCTTTGGTTTTAGCGAGTGTGATTATGATATGCCTTGTTGATTTTCTTTTTGGGTCTATTCTATATGGGGTTCATTAAGCTTCCTGGATGGTCAGCTTTTCATCTTTCATGATATTGCAGAAGTTGTCTGTCAGCAATTCTTCAATGATCCTCTGTGTTTTCTGTTTTCTCCCCCTGTTCTGGAACTCTGTCACTCATAAATTTTTGTTCTTGATTGTATCCTACATAATTCTCAGGGTTTCTTCATTTTCTTCGTTCTTTTTTCTGATTTTTCCTCAGACAAAGTTGTATCCACGTGTTTGTCTTCAATTTCACTGATCTTGTCTGCCATTGTTTCAAATCTGCTCCTCAGACCTTCTATGACACTGCCCATTTCTGAAATCTTGTTGTTTATATTTTGGATTTCTAATTGTTGTTTTTGTATGATTTCTAGTTGTGAATTTATTTTGGCACTTTGTTCCTGTATTATTTTCCTGAATTTTCCATTTTTGTCTGTATTTTCCATGAATTTGTCTGCCTTTTCCATGAATATGTCTATTTTTTCCTCATGTTTGTCTGCTTTTTGCGTCGACTCTTAATAGTTTTGAATATTAGAGACTTGAATTCCTTATCAGGTAGTTCTTGTGCCTTTTCTTCTATTAGAAATTAACCTGGTGTTTTATTTTGGATGCCTACTGGAACCATCCTGTCCTTTTTTTTTATGTTTTGATATTTTCTGCTGTCTTTGGGACATTCAGTAGTTATTTTCTTCATTTATTGATTGTATACTTGTTTGTTTTATCCTGATTTTTTGTTTAATTTGGTTATGTCTGAGCAGGCGGGCTGTGCATTCTTTGTTGTTTGCTCATCGTGGACACGATTTATTTTTCACCTCCTTGTCCAATGGCAGGGCCAGTAGCTCAACTATGATACAGCAGGGCAGGTCCAGGTGAAGGGGAGAGGCTGGGATGGGTTGTTTGTGGCACATTCTGGGGTTGTCAAGGTGAGCCGGTGGTCAGTGCAGGGCAGGTTCCAGTAAGTCATGCCTGTGCTTCTCAGGAGTGCAATGTTAAGCACACGGTGCAGGTAGTTGGGGGTGGAGGGGAGAGGGGGAAGCTGTGATGTGTGGAACTAGGTTGGGTATGGAAAATAAGAAAAAGAGGGGAGAGAAATGGGAGCAAAAAAGTGCTGAGCGAGGTTTCTGTTTGAGTGGAGAGACAAGTAACCAGGAAACGAAGAAAAAACCAAAACGAAAAAAATTTAAAAAAAAAAATGCTCTCAGGGATCACACTGGCACAGTTGCACAGACTGGGGAAGCGGCTCCCAAGCAGTGCAGCACAACCTGGCTAGAACGGCTGGAGATGATACTCAGCACCAGCTATTAAGGAGACAGGAAAAGATGGTAAGTAGAAAGAGATGAGAATCTGAGGAATGAAGAAAAATAAAAAGTAAAAAAGAAAACAAACAAAAAAAGAAGAAGAAAGAAAGGAAAGCCCCCAGGAATCCCACCAGCATGGCCTCAGGGACCAGGGAAACAGTTTCCCAGCTGAGTGGCACTTCACAGCTCGTCAAGAAGCAAAGATGGCACACAGAGTCAGGTGTTCGAGAGAAAGGAGGACGAGGAGGTGAGAGACAGGGAAGAAACCAATAGAGGCCAAAAAAAGCAATACAAGCAACCAAGAAAAGGCAGCCAGTGTGGGCTGGACGAATACTCAAGGCACAGAACCAGAGCCTCCTGTGCCATGGTTGTGGCCTATCAGCCTGCCAGGAAGCAGTGAATTGGCTCTCCAGGAAGCAGGGAATCAGCTTTCCAGGAAGCTGGGAATCAGCTTGCTGGGAAGCCCCAGATCAGCCCACTGGGAAGCAGTGAATCTGCCATCTGGGAAGCTAGGTATTGATCCACTGGGAAGCCTTGGATCAGCAGCGAAGAATGAGCAGTGGAAGGTAGAAAAGTGTGTGTGTGGGGGATGGGAAAGTGTGTCTTGCTGGTTACCGGGTGATTTGTCTCCTGCTGGGAGCTCTGTGAATCTGCTTTCTCATACTCCCTGTCTACCAGTCTCCGACAGGAGTCCAAGATGGTGGATTTGTGTTGTGTTAGCTGACAGGGGACCTCTGCTCGTAACTCGCATTGCTCTTAGTTCTCTGTCAGTTTCTTATTCCATTTGGTGCTTGGTTGAGTTCTTTATCTCTTCATTTGATGCTTAGAGTTCCAGGAATGATGTTTGTCTCTGTTTTACTTAGTTTTTCGGGTTTTTCTGTGGAGGGATGGCGTGGTGCTTCTGTTTATAGAGCCATGTTGGCTCCACCTATTTTTGTAATTATTATTATACTGCAGGGAAGTTATGGGGAGAGATGAATTGCAAGAGAGTTATAAGGGAAGCAGATTGTCAGAGTTGATATAAATTTTGCACCTGTTTTTAAGGGACCTTGCAACACTTTCCCTGTGTATCATCTCAGCTGAGAGGCTCTGGACTGGTACACAGTCCCAGAGTTTGATTTTCTATTTTCCTCTCGAGTTTAGCTGAAGTCTCACCAATGTTCAAACAATCTGTTAATTTCAGAGTCATCTGGGCCAAGTCTTTAAGAAGTCTGAATCCCTTCTCTTGTGATCATCCAGCTCTGTTTTTATACTTCTGTTGATGAGGGTCTCATAGGCTCAGGAAATGGTTGTTCTTTATGAGGTGCAAAGCTCTTCTTATCCTGGGTTCAAATACTCTGTACTTTCTGCCCCTCTCCCAGCGTGGAATCAACTACAATAAGTCTGCTCCCTCTTCCCCTGGGTGTCCCTTCAGCAGCCTGGAGCAGCCACTGCCAAAGGGGTCAGTAATCAGATCTGGTCCCTCGTTGTGCCTGTTGGCTCCTTCCCTACCCACAGGAAGCTAACCGGGAGGACTGACAAAGTCATGCTGACTGCATATGAAGCACTTTCTGTCTGGGAGTGGGTACAGACCCTGTCACGGCACTGATGCCACTCCCTTTCTCAGGGAAAGTGAGCTATTGGAGGAAAATTCTGGCTCTCTGAAGAGCAAAATCATCCCTTGACTCAGATAAGAGCCCTTTGCCCCACTGGTGAGCATTACTCATCTTAGCACCCCCAAGAACCAGGCTCTATGTCAGGAGAAATTGTGGCTCTCCTTCTCCTAGCTCAGAAACTCATAAATCATCCTTATGAGAATTTCAGCTCCTCAAATAGACATGGAACAGCTGGCCAAATTGGAGATCTACTAAGTGCTCCAAAGTTTTGTTCTGGGAAGTGGAGAGAAGATGCCTCAAGGAATCAAGGCACTCAATCCTCATCCCCAGACTCCAGGACACTTCTTGGACTTCCCTCGAGGCAGCCAAATCTTCCCACTGCTGGTCCATGAGAGACAAGGATTGCAGGCAGTGTCCTCCAGGAATTGAAAGACAATGAAGGGGGAACAAGGAGAGCTTAAGTGTGCGCTGTGGCCATGTGCTGTTTATCACTGTTGCCTGCATCTAGACAAGCACTTGGTGCATGACCTGTGCTCAATATTTGTTGAAAAAGTGTTGAAAGCCTCTTTCCTGAAGTAATGTAGTCCTCTCTCTGTTCCTCAATTTCTTCATCTGTAAAGTGAAAGAATTAGACTGGACAGTCTCTAAGGCTTCTTGCAGCTCTAACATTCTATGACACTAAAAGTCCAAGAGCTCAATGTGAATTGGTCACAGGATGAACTCAGCTGGTGCTGAGGTTCATTTGGCCATTTAAATTAGAGCAGTAGGTTGGATTGACCATGCTAGAATTTCTATAGACAGTGAAGATAAGAATCAATTTAAAGATTCAATCTAATATATTTTATTTTAAAGACATAGCCAGATCCATGGAAAGATAAGACAGTTTTCTAGACAATGTGAGTATATGTTGAGCCTGCTTAGTGTCCAAGTAAGAGATTTCTGAATTCCTGATAGTAGATGTAGCTTACTGTCTTGTTGGCAGCAGAAAGAACGCTATTGCCAGGAGGTTAAAAACATATTGCTCCCAGCACACTTCATAGATGTGTGGGCCAGGTTAGCTGGAGTGGTTAAGGATGAGTATTCAGGAACCATTGATTATAGTCTTGACCATGGCTGCAGACTGATCTCACCAGAAATTGTGGTTGGCTGGTTCCCAAATGTGAGCCATGGGCTTCCAAATTTCCTAAGGGATTGAACTAGCACAAATCGATTTCCACCACTGGGTAAATAAGGCCTGCCAATGGCCTAGGAATGTGACTTGATAGAGGGGGAAAAATACTGGATAAGTATTTATAACTCAGAAAACCTGAGTTCTCACCCCAGCAGTGCACTAACCATTTTGGGTGACTTGTTGTTTTCTTCTGTGCCCAGCTTCTGTTGCTTTGTGGAACCACCATCAGGTCCTGGTGGAGTTCTTAAACATCACCTACCCCCATCACATGCTTAGCCAATCATTGAACTGCATTTCCATGATAGAGATTGGAACATGATGCCGGCTGGATCATTAGTGTCCTTCCCTGGGATTTATGTAGGCTACTGAGAGAGAGAAGTTCTTATTGGGAGTGCTAAGCTGATGATCCACCACTTGTCCATCAGTTTGTTGTACTGTGGAGGCTTGTGTGTTACTGTGATGTTGGAAGCTCTGCCACTGGTATTTCAAATACTGGCAGGGTCATCTATGGTGGACAGATTTCAGCCGAGCTTCCAGACTAAGACAGACTGGGAAGAAGGACCTGGTGATCTACTTCTGAAAAAAGTGACCAATGAAAACCTTATGGATAGTAGTGGAACATTGTCTGATATAGTGTCAGAAGATGAGCATTTTAGATTGGAAGGTACTCGAAATACGAGGAAGAGCTGCCTCCTCCAAGTAGAGGCAACCTTAATGAAGTAGATGAAGTAAAGCTTTCAAGACCTTTATTTGATGATGTGACGTGACTCACAATGAGAAGATACAGCTGCAAACATCCATTAATAATCAGAAAGTGGATGTACAAAGTATGAATCAAGGAAAACTGGAAATTGTAAAAAATGAAATGGAATGCTTGAACATCGATATCTAGACATTAGTTAGCTGAAATGGACTGGTATTGGCCATTTTGAACTGGACAATCATATGGTCTATTATGCTGGGAATGAAAACTTGAAGAAGAATGGCATTGCAGTCACCCTCAAAAAGGACATTGCAAGATCTATCCTGAAGTACAGCGCTGTCAGTGGTAGGATAATATCCATATGTCTACAAGGAAGACCAGTTAACATGGCTGTTATCCAAATTTATTCACCAACCACTAAGGCCAAAGATGAAGAAATTGAAGATTTTTACCAACTTCTGCAGTCGGAAATTGATCAAACACGCAATCAAGATACATTGATAATTACTGGTGATGGGAATTCAAAAGTTGGAAACAAAGAAGAAGGATAGTACTTGGAAAATATGGCCTTGGTAATAGAAACAACACAGGAGATCGCAAGATAGAATTTTACAAGACCAATGACTTGTTCACTGCAAGTACCTTTTTTCAACAACATAAATGGCTACTATACTCGTGGACCTTGACTGATGGAATACACAGGAATAAAATTGACTACATCTGTGTAAAGAGACGATGAAGAAGCTCAATATCATCAGTCAGAACAAGGTCTGGGGACAAGTGAGGAACAGACCATCAGTCGCTCATCTGCAAGTTGAAATTGAAGCTGAAGAAAATTAAAACAAGTCCACGGAGCCACGGTATGACCTTGAGTATATCCCACCTAATTTAGAGACCATCTCAAGAATAGATTTAACTTGTTGAACACTAATGACAGAAGACCAGACGAGTTGGGGAATGACATCAAAGAATATACATGAAGAAAGCAAGAGGTCATTAAAAAGACAGGAAAGAAAGAAAAGACCAAAATGGATGTCAGAAGAGACTCTGAAACTTTTTCTTGAAGGCAGAGTAGCTAAAACAAAAGGAAGAAATGATGAAGTAAAAGAGCTGAATAGAAAATTTCAAAGGGTGGCTCTAAAAGACAAAGTATTGTAAGATATATGCAAAGACCTGGGATTAGAAAACCAAAAGGGAAGAACACACTAGGCATTTCTCAAGCTGAAAGAACTGAAGAAAAAATTCAAGCCTTGAGTTGCAGTATTGAAGGATTCTACCGCCAAAAAATTGAATGACATAGGAAACATCAAAAGAAGATGGAAGGAATACAGAGTTACCGTACCAAAAAGAATTGGTCGACATTCAACCATTTCAAGAGGTAGCATATGATCAAGAACTCATGGTACTGAAGGAAGAAGTCCAAACTGCACTGAAGGTATTGGTGAAAAACAAAGCTCCAGGAATTGATGGAACACCAATTGAGATGTTTCAACCAGGGTTTTGAACTGGTTAATTTGGGTTTGAACCCTTGCTGAGAATTTGTATTTCTAACAAGTTTACAGGCAATGCTAATGTTGCTGGTTATGGACCAATATTTAGAACCACTAGTACAACAGTGGTTATGAAAATTTATTATATGTAAGAATCACCTGGGGATCTTATTAAAATGTAGATTCTGATTCAGTATATCTGGGGTGGAAATGCAAATTCTCAACAGGGGTTTGAACTGGAACGAAATAGTTTGGAGTTCTGGTTTCAACAAACAGATGCAACCCTGGAACTGGTCACTCATCTATGCCAAGAAATTCAGAAGACAGCTACTTGGACAACTGACTGGAAGAGATCTATGTACATGCCCATTCCAAAGAGAGGCAATCCAACAGAGTGTGGAAATTATTGAACAATATCACATGTAAGAAAAATTATGCTGAAGATTATTAAAAATTGGTTACAGCAGTCATTGACAGGGAACTTCCAGAAATTCAAGCAGGATTCAGAAAAGGACGTGGAATGAGAGATATCACTGCTGACATCAAATGGATCCTGGCTGAAAGCAGAGACTACCAGAAAGATGTTTACCTGTGTTTTACTGACTGTGAAAAGGCATTCGACCTTGTGAATCGTAACCAATTACGGATAACATTGTAAAATGGGAATTCCAGAATACTTAATTGTGCTCATGCAGAGCCTGTACATAGATCAAGAAGCAGTCATTCCAACATAACAAGGGGATATTGCATGGTTTAAAGTCAAGAAAGGTGTGTGTCAAGGTTGTATCCTTTTACCATAGTTATCCAATCTGCATGCTGAGCAAATAATCCGAGAAGCTGGACTATATGAAGAAGAACACAGCTTCAGGATTGGAGGAAGACTCATTAGCAACCTGTGTTATGCAGATGACACAACCTTGCTTGCTGAAAGCAAAGAGGACCTGAAGCACTTACTGATGAAAATCAAAGACCAGAGCCTTCAGTGTGGATTACACCTCAACATAAAGAAAACAAAAATCCTCACAACTGGACCAATAAGCAACATCATGATAAATGGAGAAAATATTGAAGTGGTCAAGGATTTCATTTTACTTGGATCCACAGTCAACACCCATGGAAGCAGCCGTCAAGAAGTCAAATGATGCATTGCATTAGACAAATCTGCTGCAAAAGACCTCCTTAAAGTGTTAAAAAGCAAAGATGTCACTTTGAGGACTAAGGTGTGCCTGATCCAACCATGATATTTTCAATGTCCTTATGTGCATGCAAAAGCTGCACAATGAATAAGGAAGACCAAAGAAGAATTGATGCATTTGAATTACGGTGTTTGTGAAGAATATTGAATATACCATGGACTGCCAGAAGAATGAACAAATCTGTCTTGGAAGAAGTACAGCTGGACTGTTCCTTAAAAGTGAGAGGATGGCGAGATTTTGTCTCACTGACTTTGGACATGTTATCAGGAGGGACCAGTCCCTGGAGACAGACATCATTCTTGGTAAAGTAGATGGTCAGCAAAGAAGAGGAAGACCCGCAACGAAATGGAATGACACAGTGGTTACAACAATGGGCTCAGACATAGCAACAATTGTGCGGATGGAACAGGGCAGGGCAGTGTTTCGTTCTATTGTACATAGGGTCACTATGAGTCAAAACCGACTCGTAGGCATCTAACTGCGACAATGGCAAAGCTGATGATAAAAGTTTAAATCTCGGGAGTTCCTGCAAAATGGCGCTCTAGGCAGAAGCACAGCAAAGATCCGAAAAACTAAGCCGAACAGAGAATACAACAATCCTGAAACCCTAAAACATCAAATGAAGAGATAAAGAACTCATCCAAGCACCAGATGGAGAGAGAAAACTGACAGAGAACAGAGAGCGACGAGAGATTCAGGCAGAGGTCCCCCACTAGCTAACGTGGCGTGGATCTGCCATCTTGGACTCCTATCGGAGACCAGCATACAGGAGTTACGAGAAAGCAGCTTCATGGAGCTTCCAGCAGGAGACAAAACAACTGGTAATTTGCGATATACGCTTTCCCACCCCCCAAACTTCTTCACCCCCACTCAGCTTCCTCTCCTTCCCGCGGTCACAGTCTCTTGACCGGAAATCATGGGCTGCTTGGATTCCACACACCGAACGGGCCGGCTCTCTGAGTGCCATTTGTTGGCTGCTGATGCTGTTTTTTTCCACTTCTTTTGATTTCTTCCTTACGTCTCACCACCTCACCCTCCTTTCACTCAAATACCTGGCTCCGTGTGCCATCTTTGCTTCTTCCTGAGGGGCTGTGGAGCTCCGTTTGAGTGTGAAGCTGCTTCCCGGTCTGGGATGCCGTACCGCTTTTGTTTGTTTGTTTGTTTTGAGTTGTTTCTTAGTTTTCTTTTCCTTTTCTTGAGTTGGGAGCCTTTTCTGGCCAGGCGGTGCTGC
>NW_004444027.1:9957091-9997860 GCF_000243295.1 Trichechus manatus latirostris | reverse complement strand
CAAAAAAAAAAAAGGTTGAGAAGTTAGAGGGTTGACATGTTGTGGGGTTGTTAACCAATGTCATAAAACAATATGTGTACTACTGTGTCATGAGAAAGTATTTGTTTTGTAAGCCTTCACCTGAAGTACAATTAAAAAATAAAAAAATTAAAACAAAAAGTCTAAATCTCTCATCAACCCCTTTTCCTTTCTGTATGTAGAAAGTGAGGCCAACACTCAAACGGAATGAATCATAGCTAAGAAATTGTCAGAGAGAGCAAGCTCTGATAACTTCCTTTGAATTCCTGGATCAATGAATGCCTAATTTCCTACACATTTCACTTTTTACTTAGCCTGGTCAGAGTTGGTTTTGGTCACTTGCAACAATGGAGTTCTTATACAGATGCTTACTTTACCTCTAGGGCCTCATTGCTTCATTTTCCTCATTGAAATGAAGGTATATTGAAACAGGCAATTGCTTAAGGCTTTTCCATTTCTGTGATTCTACTTTTACATGTGAAAAGTGAGATAACTTGGTCCAACTCACTTAGAAAACTTACATTAAAACCTTAAAGTGAAGCTTTTAACATCAAAGTCTTGATATTCACCACTACGGGAGGAAGAGGTGGGAGCTAACAATCGTTGAGTGCTTACTATCTGTCAGGAACCGCAGACATGTTTTCTCATTTACTACTCACCATAACTCTTTTCAATTTTTTTTTAAAATTTATTGTGGCAAAATATATGTTCTTGTTGTTGTTAGGTGCCATCAAGTTAGTTCTGACTCATAGCGACCCTATGTACAACAGAATGAAACAATGCCCAGTCCTGCCCCATCTTCACAATTGTTGTTATGCTTTGAGCACATTGTTGCAGCCACTGTGTTAATCCATCTTTTTGAGGGTCTTCCTCTTTTTCATTGACCCTCTACTTTACTGAGCATGTTGTCCTTCTCCAGGGATTGATCCCCCTGATAACATTTCCAAAGTATGTGAGATGTAGTCTCGCCATCCTTGCTTCTAAGGAGCAAACTGGTTGTACTTCTTTCAAGACATAAAATTTTCCATTTTAACCGTTTTCAGTATACAATTCAGTAACATTAATTACATCCACAATGTTGTGCAACCATCACCACTATCTATTTCTAAAACTTTTCCATCACCCAAAATAAAAGCCCTTTACCCACTAAGCAATAACTTCCCATTCTTCCCTCCCCTCAGCCCCTGTTAAGCACTGATTTACTTTCTGTTTCTATGCATTTGTCTATTCTAGATATTTCACATAAGTGTAATCATACAATATTTTTCCTTGGGTCTGGCATATTTCACTCATCATAGTGTTTTCAAGGTTCATCCACGTCATAGCATAAATTAGAACTTCATCTCTCTTCATTGTCAAGTATTAGTCCATTGTGTGTATCTACATTCGTTAATCCATTCGTCTGTTGGTGAACCCTTGGGTTGTTTCCACCTTTTGGCTATTGTGAATAATGCTACTATGAACATTGATGTACAAGTATGTGCTTGAGCCTCTTCTTTCTATTCTTTTGGATATAAACATAGGAGTGGAATTATTGGGTCATATGATTATTCTATGTTTAACTTTTGACACCACTGCTCTTAAAGGTAGGTGTTATTCCTCCATTTTGCAGATGAGGAATCTGAGGCTCAGTGAGGTGATATAACTTGTCCAAGGCCATGGAGTTAGTGAGAACCAGAAACAGGGTTTGAATCCAGATCTGCCAGATTCCAGAACACTTCAGGCTTCTCTTCCTTTTAGAGGAGGAAGTTTTAAGTCATGAATAATCCTGATGGTGCAGTGGTTAAAAGCTCGGCTGCTAAGCAAAAGTTGACAGTCTGAATCCACCAGCTGCTCCTTGGAAACTCTATAGGGCAGTTCTACCCTGTCCTGTAGGGTTGCTGTGAGTCAGAATTGAGTCGACGGCAAAGGTTTGGGTTTTTGGTTTAATCCCACCAGAATTTTTATGTTGGTAAGAATTGGTCCTGCCAAAGAAGTGCTCTGGCATTATTTGGGGGAGTAGTCAGTCTGGCCAGGTTGTACCATCACTGAGTTGCTCTTCAGGCATTCTCCATACTGTACAGCAGTTGATCCCCACAAATACCATACTTTATTAGTGCATGAAGTACTTCTTTAGCAATAGGTTCTTTTTTCACTGCCTCTTTTACATTCCACTCCAATCTTTTGGTTGTTTCTATGATGTCCCAATCTTTGCCTGGACTCCAGCCTCAAAAAAGTCTAGTTTTACCCATGCTCAAACTTGAGTGGGATGTGGCAGGAAGTGAAAACTCTGGTGGGAAGTGCAATGCTGCCACTGAGAAGTGTGTACTAGATCTCTAGTCTGATGCCAAGGGAATACTGAGGGCAGGAATGGTCTTAATTATAACAACAGTGACCATTTATGGAACTTATGCTGCTTGCCAAGTGCTTTATCTAGCTTGACTAATCCTTACAGTCATTCCACAATATGGTATCACTCCCATTTTACAGCTAGCAAAATAGAATCTCAAAGAATCTAAATAACTTACTCTGCTACTAAATGGTCCCAAAGTCCATGCTTATTCTGACTCACCACAGGGATGCTGACGTGGCCTGGAGATGCCTGGGGATTCCTGCGCAGATAACAATTACTCTCCACTCAAGGCACAGCCAGGGTCCAACATCTGCAGCAGGAGAGCCAGGCCAGCTGAGCCTGGGGATGGGGTCTTCTGTTAGTAGATGGGAAAACTGGGGCATGGCTAGTGTCCCATCCTTTGACTGTTTCTGTCTTAGTTTAATCAGGGCTCTAACAACCATCAGTCATGTCAACACACCTTAAAAATTGCTGAAACAGGCACTAACTTTGGAAAGTATGTTCAGACAGTAGTACCACTTTTGTCTCTCATGACCAAAGGGTTAGAACCATCATGATCGTACAAGGTCCTTTAAATCTCAGAGTTCCCTCCGAAAGGTGTTAACCTTCAGGTGTTAACTCGTGGGACTTGTAGGCTAAAAGTTTGGTCATCCAACACCACCCTGCAGGCTCCTGTGGAGCTATCCAAGGTCCTGCAATAGCTTTGACCTGTGCTCTGTATAATCAACTGACCCTTCATCTCTCTACCTATGTCCTTCGCCTTCTGGTCTTTCCTGACTTTGGACTTCACCAAACTTTGTCTGCTTCATTTAGCATACTGTCCCCTTTCATTTACTTTCTAGGTCTTGCTGACCTAAGCTCACATGATTTGGCCCACTGATAGCCTTGAGTACCAGCTTCTAAGCTGGTCCAGGGCTCACTCTTAACTACCTTGTCTCTGTTGATCAACAGCTGACCCAGCTGTCCAGCCTTGCATGTCACTCTGTCCCGTACCTCCTCCCACAAGTCACTTGTCTTCTTTGGTGGTTATTCCTTGGTATCTGGTCTGCTTCACAATTTATTGATTTTTGTACGTTCTTGTTTCTTGATCACATGACCAGTCATTTGTGAAATGTTTCCTGAAATTAGAGAAATAAAGATATTCAATAAGGCCCATGACTTGAGCAGACCTGTGGCTCTGTCCCATTATGCGATCACATCTATGTGTCTCACAACATCAAATTGACTCTTTAAAGCAAACTGATTAGAAAATGAGCTTCTGTTTAACTGTACCACCTTGCTTTCTCATGAGAACAAGGGTTCTGCTGTTCCAGTCCTGGAATTGCCACTCACTAGCTGTGTGACTCAGGCATTTCATGTAAATCATGTATTCCTTCGTTCAGTCGAGCATTCATTTGCTTACTTATCAAATATTCACTGAACACATATCATGTATTATGATGGTTAAGATTGTGTGTCAACTTGGCTGGGCCATGATTCTCAGTGTTTTGGCAGTCATATAATGTTGTGATCACTTCCCGGTCGAGATGGGATATGTGACCACCCCCATAATGGGATCTGCTGTGTGTTGGTACTGGCTGGGCTGCGGCCTGTGGTGGCTCACCGCCCCTCACCCCCAGCCTTCATCTCTCCACCTTCTGCAGCCTAGCTCTTCCTTCTCTCCTTGCTATGATTTTTGCTTGTTCTGGATCTTGCAGCTGACTACTGTTTGACCTCCAGTTCTTGGGACTTGAGGTAGAAGCTTACCTGCAGTCTTGCCTGCCAATCTTGGGATTGTTCAATCTTCACAGGCTGTGAGCAAGAGCCCTGCTCTCCAGCCTACCAGTCTTGGGTTAACCAGCCCCTGCAGCTGTGTGAGTCAGGAGAAGTCTCTTTACTGACCCATGGACTTGGGACGTTGCAGCCTCTGCGGCCGTGTGAGCCATGTCCTTGATATAAATCTCTCTCTATATATATATTTATACACTTTACTGCTTTTGCTTCACTAGAGAACCTAGCCTAAGACATGCTTTAAGCACTATGATAGGTGCTGGGGGTGCTGCAAGGTGCAGCACCCTTATATTTCAAAGATACAGTCTCTGACTTCAAGGAACTCACAGTCTAGTCTGGGATACCATTATGTGTGTGGTTAAACTAAAAGTAATGTGGTTACTTATTACAACAATAAGAACAAAGTGCCAAGAGGACACAGAAGCAGAACAACCAAATCTGCACTTGCAGTTCCCTCTGCCTGGAATAATTGTCTCCAAGACACTTGTATGGCTCACTCTCTCATGTCTGCAGTTCTTTGGTCAAATATCATCTTATCAGAGAGGCTTTCCCTAGCCACTCTATTTGCAATAGCAATCCCCACCCTTACCCTGGCACTGTTTTTATCTTTCTCTTCCTACTCTATTTTTTTTCCATAGCATTTACCACCACGTGGTAGCGAAGGGAACTTTCATCTGTGAAGTGGAGCACTGAACTAATATTCTCTGCAGTGGGTTGAATGGTGGCCTCCCAAAACATATATCTACATCCTAAGCCCTGGAACCTGTGAATGCAAACTTATTTGAGAAAAGGGTCTTTGTAGATGTAAATAAGTTAAGGATCTTGAGATAAGATCATTCTGGATTACCTGGATGTGTCCTAAATCCAACAACAAGTGTACTTATAAGAAAAAGAGGACAGTTGGATTTCTATACACCAACAAAGAGAACTTTGAAAAGGAAATCAGAAAAACAGTACCATTTATAATAGCCCCTAAAAAGATAAAATACTTAGGAATAAATCTAACTAGGGATGTGAAAGACCTATACAAACACTAACTTTATATGGAAAGGATAAGTAAAGCATTTTGAAAAAGAAGAACAAAGTAGGAGGCCTCGCACTACCTGATCTCAGAAACTACTATACAACTGCAATAGGCAAAACAGCCTGGAACTGGTACAACAACAGACACATAGACCAGTGGAACAGAATTGAGAACCCAGGTGTAAAACCACCCACCTACAGTTAGCTGATCTTAGACAAAAGCCCAAAGTCCCTTAAATAGGGAAAAAACAGTCTCTTAAGCAAATGGTGCTGGCAAAACTGGAAGTCCAGCTGTAAAAAAATGAAACAGGACACATACCTCACACCGTACACAAAAGCTAATTCAAAACGGACCAAAGACCTAAATAAAAAACCTAAAATGATAAAGATCATGGAAGAAAAAATAGGGACAATGGTAGGGGCCTTAATATATGGCACAAATAGGATAAAAACAATAACTAACAATGCACAAGCACCAGAAGATAAACTAGATAACTGGAAGCTCATAAAAATTAAACACTTATGCTCATCAAAAGACTTCACCAAAAGAGTAAAAAGAGAACCTACAGACTGGGAAAAAATTTTTGGCCACAGCATACCAGACAAGAGTCTAATCTCTAAAATTTACAAGATACTGCAACACATTAACAACAGAAAGACAAATAATCTAATTAAAATGGGCAAAGGATAAGAACAGACACTTCACCAAGAAGACATTTAGGTGGCTAACAGGCCCATGAGGAAATGCTCCACATCATTAGCCATTAGAGAAAGGCAAATCAAAACTACAGTGAGCTACCATCTCACCCCAACATTACTGGCACTAATAATAAAACCAAAAAATCACAAATGATGGAGAAGTTGCAGGGAAATGTAAAATGTTACAACCAGTATGGAAAACCATATGGTGCCTCCTTAAAAAGCTAGAAAGAGAAATACCATATGATCCAGCAATCCCACTCCTAAGAATATATCCTAGAGAAATAAGAGCCGTCACACAAATAGACATGCACACGCATGCTCATTGCAGCCTTATTCACAACAGCAAAACGATGGAAACAACCTAAGTGCCCATCAACAGATGAATGGGTAAACAAACAAAGGTACATACACACAATGGAATACTACGCAAGAGTAAATAACAATGACGAATCTGAGAAATATTTCACAATATGTATGAATCTGGAGGGCATTATGCTGAATGAAATAAGTGAATCACAAAAGGACAAATATTGTATGAGATCACTATTATAAAATCTTAAGGAAAGGTTTGTTGTTATTGTTAGGTGCCATCGAGTTTGTTCCAATTCATAGCGACCCTGTGTATAACAGAATGAAAACAATGCCTGGTCCTGCACCATCCCCATGATCATTGTTATGCTTGAGCCCATTGTCACAGCCACTGTGTCAATCCATCTCACTGAGGGTCTTCCTCTTTTTCAATGACCCTTTACTTTACCAAGCATGAGGTCCTTCTCCAGGGACTGGTCCCTCCTGATAGCGTGACAAAGTATGTGAGACAAAGTCTCCTCATTCTTGCTTCTGAGGAACATTCTGGCTGTACTTCTTCCAAGGCAGATTTGTTCATTCTTTTGGCAGTCCATGGTATAGTCAATATTCTTCACCAACACCACAACTCAAAGGCGTCAATTCTTCAGTCTTCCTTATTGTCCAGCTTTTGCATGCGTATGAGGAGATTGAAAACACTATGGCTTGGGTCAGGCGCATCTTAGTCCTCAAAGTGACATCTTTGCTTTTTAACACTTTAAGGAGTTGTTTGCAGCAGATTTACCCAATGCAATGCATCTTATGATTTCTTGACTGCTGCTTACATGAGTGTTGATTGTGAATCCAAGTAAAATAAAATCCTTGACGACCTCAATCTTTTCTCCGTTTATCACGATGTTGCTTCTTGGTCTAGTGTGGAATTATTGTTTTCTTTATGTTGAGGTGTAATCCATACTGAAGGCTGTGGTTTTGATCTTCATCAGTAAGTGCTTCAAGTCCTCTTCACTAGCAAGCAAGGTTGTGCCACCTGCATAAAGAAGGTTGTTAATGAGTCTTCCTCCAATCCCGATGCCCCATTCTTCTTCATATAGCGCAGCTTCTTGGATTATTTGCTCATCATACATATTGAATAAATATGGTGAAAGGCTACATCTTGACACACACCTTTCCTGACCTAAACTATGCAGTATTCCCTTGTTCTGTTGGAATCACTGCCTCTTGATCTGTGTACAGGTTCCTCATGAGCACAGTTAAGTGTTCTGGAATTCCCGTTTTCACAATGTTATCCGTAATTGGTTATGATCCACACAGTTGAATGCCTTTGCATAGTCAGTAGAACACACATAAACATTTTTCTGGTATTCTCTGCTTTCAGCCAGGATCCTTCTAACTTCAGCAATGATATCCCTGGTTCCATGTCCTCTTCTGAATCCGGCTTGAATTTCTGACAGTTCCTTGTCTATATACCGCTGCAGCTGCTTTTGAATGATCTTCAGCAAAATTTAGCTTGCGTGTAATATTAGTGATACTGTTCGATAATTTCTGCATTCAGTTGGATCACTTTTCTTGGGAATAGGCATAAATATGGATTTCTTCCTGTCAGTTGGCCAGGTAGCTGTCTTCCAAATTTCTTGGCATAGATGAGTGAGCATTACCAGTGCTGCATCCATTTATTAGTTGAAATATCTCGATTGGTATTCCATCAGTTCCTGGAGCCTTGTTTTTTTGCCAATGGCTTCAGTGCAGATTGGACTTCTTCCTTCAGTACCATTGGTTCCTGATCATATGTTACCTCCTGAAATGGTTGAATGTTGACTATTTCTTTTTGGTACAGTGACTTTATATTTCTACTGTCTCTTTTTTTTTTTTTATACTTCCTGCATCATTCAGTGTTTTGCCCGTAGAATCCTTCAATATTGCAACTTGAGACTTGAATTTTTCCTTCAGTTCTTTCAGCTTGAGAAATTCCAAGAGTGTTCTTCCTTTTTGGTTTTCTATCTCCAGGTCTTTGCACATGTCGTTATAATACTTTACTTTGTCTTCTTGAGCTGCTCTTTGAAATCTTCTGTTCAACTCTTTTGCTTCATCATTTCTTCCTTTTTGCGTTAGCTACTTGATGTTCAAGGGCAAGTTTCAGAGTCTCTTCTGACATCCATTTTGGTCTTTTCTTTCTTTCTTTTCTTTTTAACCACCTCTTGCTTTCTTCATATATGTGTCTTCGATGTCATTCCACAACTCATCTGGTCTTCAGTCATTAATGTTCAATGTGTCAAGTCTATTTTTGAGATGGTCTCTAAATTCAGGGGGGATTTACTCGAGGTGGTACGTTGGCTCTCATGGACCTGCTCTAATTTTCTTCAGTTTCAACTTGAACTTGTATATGAGCAACTGACGGTCTGTTCCACAGTCAGCCCCAGCCTTTTTCTGATTGATAATATTGAGCTTTTCCATCATCTCTTTCCACAGATGTAGTTGATTTGATTCCTGTGTATTCCATCTGGAGAGGACGAGGTGTATAGTCCTCATTTATGTTGTTGAAAAAAGCTATTTGCAATGAAGAAGTCGTTGGTCTTGCAAAATGCTATCATGCAATGTCTGGCATCATTCATATCACCAACTCCATACTTTCCAACTACTAATCCTTCTTTGTTTCTAACTTTTGCATTCCAACTACCAGTAATTATCAATGCATCCTGATTGCATGTTTGATCAATTTCAGACTGCAAAATTGGTAAAAATCTTCAATTTCTTCTTTGGCCTTATTGTTTGGTGCATAAATTTGATTAATAATTGTATTAACTAGTCTTCCTTGTATGGATATTATCCTATTACTGCCAGTATTGTAGTTCAGGATAGATACTGAAATGTTCTTTTTTACGATGAATTCAGTGCCATTCCTTTTCAAGTTGTCATTCCTGGCGTAGTAGACATATGATTGTCTGATTCAAAATGGCCTATACTAGTCCATTTCAACTCACTAATGCCTAGAGAAACAAAACTGTAAGGATGAGTTTTCTAAATTGGTTCTCAATTCTGGTTAGTCTTAAAGATGTTGATGACTGCTTCCAGTAGTAAAAAAGGACACTGCTAATCCATGTCATGAGGTGATACTAGAAATACACAAAATATCATCACCAATATATCTGGTATTGGTGAGAGGTGAGGCTTTGGGTGATGGTATATTTGATACCTTTCTAAAATTTTGTCAGAATGAGAAGTGTAAGGAAGCTGGTTGCCTGGTCCTACTTTTGCCAAGCAATGTGATGAAAGAAAGAGATGAGTTCAGGGCTTTAGAGTCACAGCTCAAGTGCTGCATAAAGGACCTCAAATTTCCATTTGTGCCTTAAAAGAAAGCCTTATTTGTTGTAGTAACAGAGCTGATATTGCTAAACACCAAATCCAGAGTCTTATCATAAGAGTGGCTGAATTAAAATGCCAGTTGAATTCCCAACCTCAAATCATTTCTGAAGTTAAAGTGAGCGCATTGATTGGGAAGCAATGGGGTCTTGAAATGGGATGGAGACATATGGGCAGATAATCAGGAAGGTGGGGACACTGAGCCCCTAAATTCTGTTGAATCACTCCTGCCAACAGAACCAGCCTGGTCACTCTCATCTGAAGTGATTATTTGTCAGCTGAGCCACCCTCCCTAGTAAAACCATTAGCCCCTCCACCTCCATCTGATGAAATTAACCCAGTTGTGTCTGAAGAGCCTTTGTCTGAGTCAACCCCTTTGAGGCATCTGAATCATTGCCTGGGGCATTGCCTGATGCAAATGCCTTAAAAGAGGTTACTGTATGTTCTCAGAACACATCCCCACCACCCATTTTGGCTTCTAGACCTATAACTAGACTTAAATCCCAGCAAGCCCTGAAAAGTGAAGTACAAAATGTGACCCAGGAGGAGCTACACTACACTCCAAAAGAACTGCTTGACTTTTCTAATATGCACAAACAAACAAACAAACAAAATCCCTGGGAATATGTGTGGAAATGGATATTAAGGTGTGGGATAATGGTGCAAGGAACATAAAGACGGATCAGTATGAATTTATTGATATGGACCCACTAAGCACAGATTCTTCTTCATTCAATGTTTCAGCTCGAGAACTTAGGAGAGGATTTAATAGTTTATTTGGTTGGGTTGCTGAAGCACGGATTATGAGGTGGCTAATGCTAAATCAAGTTGAAGTACCAGACCAGCCTGGGAATATTGTAGAAGAAGGTCTCCAAAGGCTTAAGGAAATTGGCATGTTAGAATGGATTTATAAGGTTAGACCCACAGACCCACACATGGAGTGCCCAAAGGACACACCTTTTACCACAACATTGAGGAACAAATTTGTGAAAGGAGCCCCAGCATCCTTGAAGAGGGAAGTGATTAATATTTTATGTAAGTCAGATTTCACAGTGGGAACTGCCCTAACTGAATTAAGACACCTAACTACTATGGGGCTGATTGAACCCCTTGATGGTAGAGGCCAAGTTGTGGCACTCAATTGACAAAGACAACGTGGGTGCACTTACTGTAATCAACGTGGAATCAAAGTAGAAATCAGATTAGTCTGACTTGTATGGATTTATGGTGTTTGCTACTTAGTCATGGTGTCCCTAGGAGTGAAATAGATCAGAAATATACTAAATATTTAGTTGATCTGTACAAGTGGAAGAATTCTAGGTCAAGTGAACAAAAGTCTAACTCGAATCACCAGAATAGAGTCATGGCCCCCATATCCCAGACTTGAGCAAGTTTACAGACCCACAACCCCTTGAATGAAGGGGAGGTTGGCTCATCTTGAGGAGGGACCCTAGTATATTGCCAAAAACTTATGCTGTTTATCTTTCTCCCAGCCTTCCCCATAGGGAAGTGATTATTGCAAGAGTAACTGTTCACTGGGGAAAATTAAATAATCAGGCTTTTCAGAGATTACTGAATACTCGTTCTCAACTGACACTAATTCCAAGAGACCCCAAATGTCACTGTTTCCCACTGGCCAGAGTAGGGACATACAAAGGTCATGTTATTAATGGAGTCTTAACTCAGTTTTGGCTCACAGTGTGTCCTGTGTGTCCTGATCTCATCCTGTAGTAATTTCCCCAGTTCCAGAATACATAATTGGAATAGATATACTCAGTAACAGGTGGAACACCCACATTGGGTCTCTCGCAAGTCGAGTAATGGCTATTATGGTGGGAGAAGAACTGCCCCTACCTAGGAAAATGGTAAACCAAAAGCAATACTGGATTCCTGGAGGGATTTCAGAGATTACTGCCACCATCAAGAACTTGAAGGACACAAGGGTGGTAGTTCCCAACACATCCCCATTCAACTCATCTATTTGGCCTGTGCAAAAAACATATGGATCTTGGAGAATGACAGTGGATTACCAAAAACTTAACTAGGTGGTGACTCCAATTGCAGCTGCCGTTCCAGACGTAGTTTCATTGCTTGAGCAAATTAATACATCTCCTGGTACCTGGTACGCAGCTATTGATCTGGCTAATGCCTTTTTTCTCCATAACTGTTTTGAAGGACCACCAGAAAGTTTGCCTTCAGTTGGCAAGACCAGCAATACATCTTCACTGTCCTACCCCAGTAGTATTTTAACTCTCCAATCCTCTGTCATAATTTAGTCTGCGGGGACCTTGTTTGCCTTTTCCTCCACAAGACGTCCATTACGTTGATAAAATTATGCTGATTGTACCTAGTAAGGAAGAAGTGTCAATGAGTCTGGACTTATTGGTAAAACATATGTGTGCTAGATGGTGGGAAATTAATCTGAAAAAATTTCAGGCACCATCCACCTCAGTGAATCTTCTAGGGGTCTAGTGATGTGGGCATGCCCAGATATTCCTTCTAAAGAGAAGGATAAGTTATTGCATCTGGCCCCTCCTACAACTAAAAAGGATGCACAATGCCTGGTAGGCCTTTTCAGAATTTGGAGGCAACATATCACTCATTTTGGCCTATTTATCAAGTAACTCAAAAAGTTGCTAGTTTTGAGTGGGGCCCAGGACAAGAGAAGGCTCTGCAACAGATTCTTGCTGCTGTGCAAGCCACTGTGCCACTTGGGCCATATGATCTGGCTGATCCAATGATGCTTGATATGTCATTGCCAGATAGAGATGCCATTTGGAGCCTTGGCATGGACCTATTGATGAATCACAGTGCAGACCCTAGGATTTTGGAGCAAAGCCCAGCCATCCTCTGGAGATAACTACTCTCCTTTTGAAAAACAGCTTTTGGCTGGTTACTGGGCCTTAGTAGAGACTGAATGCTTAACCATGGGTCACCAAGTCACCATGTGACCTGAACTTCCCATCATGTATTGGGTGTTGTCTGACCTGCAGAATCATAAATTTAGTAGCACTCTGTCATTAAATCAATGTGGTATATATGAAATCAGGCCTAGGCAGGACCTGAAGGTACAAGTAAGTTGCATGAGGAAGTGGTCCAGATGCCCATGGTGTCCACTTCTGTCACATTATCTGCCCTGTCCCCACCTGCATCTATAGCTTCATAGGGAGTTTCCTATGATTATTTGACTGAGGAAGAGAAAACTGATGCCTGGCTTACAATTTGCAATACGCAGGCATCACTTAAAAGTGGAGACTGGCAGGACTACAATCCCCTTCTGGGAACTCCCTGAAGGACAGTGGTGAAAGGAAATCCTTCCAATGGGCAGAACTGAAAGCAATGCACCCGGTTGTTCACTCTACTTGGAAGGAAAAATGGCTGGATGTGCAACTGTATACTGATTCATGGGCTGTGACCAATGGTTTGGCTGGACAGTCAGGGACTTAGAAGAAAAGTGATTGGAAAATTGTTGACCAGGAGATATGGGGAAGAGATATGTGGATAGGTCTTTCTGAATGGGCCACAGAAGTGAACACATTTATCTCATGTGAATACTCACTAAAGGGTGACCTTGGCAGAGGAGGATTTTAATAATCAATTTGATAGAATGACATGTTCTGCAAAAATCAGTCATCCTCTTTCCCCAGCCACTACTGTCATTGCCCAATGGGCTCATGAACAAAGTGGCCATGGTGGCAGGCATTAGGGTTATGCATGGGCTCAGCAACATGGACCTCCACTCACCAAGGCCAACTTGGCTAGAGCCACCACTGAGTGCTCAATCTACCAGCAGTAGAGACCAACACTGAGTCCCCGATATAGCTCCATTCCTTGAGGGGATCAGCCAGCAACCTGGTGGCAGGTTGATTACACTGGACCACTTCCATCATGGAAAGGGTTGCGTTTTGTTCTTACTGGAATAGACACTGTGGATACAGATTTGCCTTCCCTGCAAGCAATGCTTCTGCCAAAACTACCATTACAGAATGTCTTATCCAGTGTCATGGTATCCCACACAGCATCGCTTTGGATCAAGGGACTCGCTTCACAGCAAAAGAAGTGCTGCAATGGGCCCATGCTCATGGAATTCACCAGTCTTACCATGTTGCCCATCATCCTGAAGCAGATGGTTTGGTAAAATGATAGAATGGCCATCTAAAGACATAATTACTGTGCCAGCTAGGTGGCAAGACCTTGAAGTTTTGGGCAATGTGCTCCAGGGGGCCATATATGCTCTAAACCAACGTCCAGTGTATGGTGCTGTTTCTCCCATATCCAAGATTCATGAGCCCAGGAATCAACGGATGCAAATAGGAGGGGCACCACTCACTATTACTCATAGTGACCCACTTGCCAAATTTTTGTTTCCTGTCCCCATGACCCTATGCTCTGTGGGTCTAGAGGTCTTAGTTCCAAAGGGAGGATTGCTCTTACTAGGAGACACAACACTGATTCCATTGAACTGGAAGTTAAGAATGCCACCTGGCCACTTTGGATCCTTATACCTCTGGATCAACAGGCAAAGAAGGGAATTATGGTATTGGTTGTGAGGGATCTTGATTATCAAGAGGAAACTAGATTGGTATTACATAATGAAGGTAAAGTGGAGTACATCTGGAATACAGCAGATTGATTAGGGTGTCTCTTAGTACTACCATGCCCTGTGATTAAAGTCAATGGAAAACTACAGCAACCCAATTCTGGCACAACTACTTATGGCCTAGACCCTTCAGAAATGAAGGCTTAGGTCACTCCACCAGGCACAGAACCATGTCCAGCTGAGGTGGTTGCTGAGGGTCAAGGAAATACAGAATAGGTGGTGGAAGAAGGTAGTTCTAAATACCAGCTATGATCACATGACCAGTTGCTGAAACAAGGACTGTGATTGTTATGAGTATTTCTTCCTTGTATGTGTCATCAAATATTTTGTTTTATTCACTTATAAAATATAAGATGTAAACAGGGAAAGTTCGTTTTTGGTTGCATGAGTGTTAATTGTATCATGTTAGGCGCAAGTATGACTTTATAATTGTCTTTATTTAAAGATTGTGTAAATAGAGATTTTAGGGAGATTAGTACAGGTGCCAAGTTGACAAGGGGTGGAATGTGATGGTTATGGTCATCTGTCAACTTGGCTGACCATGATTCCCAGTGATTTGGCAGTTATGATGTAGTTTGGCAGCTATGTAATGATGTAGTGGCCTCCATAATGAGATCTGATATAATGTAATCACTTCCATGATGAGATTTGGACAAAACAATTTGCGTAGAAATTTTTGAATGACAAAATTAATTTTTTCTGTAAATTTTTACCTAAAGTACAATAAAATTAAAAAAAAAAAAAGACACAGAAGGGAAGTCCATGTGAAGGCTGAGAGAGAGACTGGAGTTTTGTAGTCACCAATCAAGGAAAGCTTGGAGCCATCAGAAGCTGGAAGAGGCAAGGAACGATGCTCCCCAAAGCGTCCAAAGGAGCATGGCCTTGCCAACACTTTGATTTCTGACTCTTGGTCTCCAGAACTGTGAGAGAATAAATTTTTGTTGTTTTAAGCCATCAAATTGTTATGGCAACTACAAGACGTTAATACAATATCTATGATCTGAACAGTAATCTGCAGTCAAATAGTCTGGAAGCTAAATAAAGAGGCTCAGGCACGATATTCAACAATGATCAACTTTTAATGATTCATCAGTAGGCATGGCTTGAGAAGGAAAATAAGACATTAGGTAACCTATATAAGCCACTCTAGGCAAATATGCATAGGGAGGGATGCCTCCTGGCTGTTCCCAGGATGAAGAGACTCATGGTCATCTTGGCCCCAGTGGAGACATAGTTGCTCACCAGCCTTGCCTACAAAATAAAAAGAGACACAATTTAATTGCAGCATTATTTGTAATAGAAAAAAAATTGGAAAGAACTGAAATTTCTGTAAGCAAATACTTATATAAACCATATTATATCCTTACTTTAGAAACTCTATGTAAAAGTATATACTATACTAAACGTAGCCATAATCAGTTGCCATTGAGTCATTTCTGACTCATGGCAACCCTATGTGTAGCAGAATAGAACTGTGCTCCATAGGGCTTTCAATGGCTGATTTTTCTAAAGCAGACCACCAGACCTTTCTTCTGAGGCACTGCTCAGGGTGAGTCAACTTTCGGTTAGTAGCTGAGTGCATTAATTGTTTGCACCACCCAGGGATTCCAAATGTACCCACATAAGAATGTAAATACACTGAGAAAAACCTCTGAAGTTACACACTAAGCTGACGACATGGTTATCCTTGGAGCTATTGAGACTTGGTCAATTTTTTTTTTTAACTTCATCTACTTGCTTAAATTTTTTAAATAATGATATGAGTCATCAGAAAAGCTCTTTTATTGAAATAATGAAAAAAGATGAGAAAATACTGAACTCAGTCGAGAGTGTGAAATTATGATTTCTTGTAGACTTTTACTCAGCTTGGTGGGGGAGATGTTTTGTTCTTCAGTGCTCCAGGTTCAGAAATGTTGCTTCTACTGTGAGTTCTTATCTTTGGTTCCTTGTCATTGTGAAGGAAGCTTGATGCGAAATCTGTAAACAGACAGAGCCTTAGAACCTACCGTTCCTTGAACCTTGGCTTTTAAACAGAGTGCTGTCTTGGCAAATCAGTGAGATACTTTCCCTTGATCAAGACTGGTGCCAGCAATCTGGAGCACTGATCCTTTCAGTGACATTCCACCATCCTGTCTATGAGGAACTGTCAGAACCAGCCCTCATCCCACCCCGCCCCCACCTCCAAGGCCACCCAGTCAGGCCCAGAGTAGAAGCATCTAATCCAACCTGTGTGGCTGTTGGGTGTGGGCCCCTGAGCTACAAGAAGGAAAGAAAGCCCCAGGGTATGTGCTTCTCTTGTCTCCTTCCCCCACCCTGTGGGTCATCAGAACCTCAGAAAAGGTGACAGACTTTCACCCCTCCCAGAGACAGTGGGCATGTGGGCTCAGATGATCCAAGAAGACAGGATAGCTGAGACCAGAGAAGGGCCATTGGGAAGAGAAAAGGACTTAGACTATTGCATGGGGATGAATTCTAAAATATTGTCTGTGTATGTGTGTGTGTGTCTTGCCAGTACCAGTTGCCATTGAGTCAGTTCCAAATCATGGTGACTCCATGTGCATCAAACTAGAACTGTGCTCCATAGAATTTCCAATGACTGGTGTTTTGGAAGTAGATCACCAGGCCTTTCTTTTGAGGCCCCTCAGGGTGGACTACAAGCTCCAACCTTTTGGTTAGCAGCCGAGCATGTTAGCTGTTTCACCACCTAGGAAATCCATATATGTATTAGTTATTATCTTTTAGTGCAAAGTATAAAATGAATTGAGACTATAACACACACAGGCTCTGTTGGGCTCCTTCAGTGAGCAAATGAGTCTCATTTGTAACCAGTGTATGAGCTGTTGATAAGCCAAATGATACAATGCTGAAAAATATAACACTTTCCTCAGAAAAGTTATACAATCCTTCAAGTTTTTCCCCACTCCCCACTTCTGTACGTTAGTGCTTTTCTTAGCCAATGCTGTATTTTCAGAAATAAAACAAGATCAGGCCAGAACTGTCAAAACCAAAGGAGACATGACAACTAAATGTAATGTGGTATCTTGGATGGGATCCTGTAATAGAAAAATAACAGGTAAAAACTAAGGAAATCTGAGTATATGGACATCAGTTAATAATGATATATCAATATTGGTTCATTAATTGTGACAAATGTATAATACTAATTTGAGATGTTCATTGTAGTAAAAACTGGGTGGGGGTGCATGGGAAGTCTATATTCTAGCTTCACAACTTTTCTGTATATTTATTCTACAATAAAAAAACTATTAAAAGAAATCAGGGTGGCCTTGTTTCATTCATGCCCAAGCCAAATGAGGGATAAAGTGGATGGAACCAAGACGGTGGACTAGTCAGATGCACTAAGCCATCTTGCTACAACAAAAACCAGAAAAACCAAGTAAAACAGATATAGACGTCAGTCCTAGAACCTTGAACCTTAAGTGAAGAGATAAAGTATTAGATTGGAAGTCACTGAGAATAAGTGAAAATGGGGAAGGAATAGAGACACAGAATGGAGGTTCCTGACCAAAGGTCATGACTCAGCGTTGCCGTCTTGGAATAAAGACAACAACTTTGCAAGCAGAAAAGTACCTCCATGGAATTCCCAAAAGGAGATAGAGGTATGGCACGGACACACCCAGGACTAAGTAAGACCATGTTTGCTGGCTGCAACTCAAGGAGAAGCCAAGACTCTCTCACCTGATAACCACAGAAGCACACTCCTACATCCTTCATCCCGCTGGTGAACAGCAGCTATAACTTCCCCATTGCAGCAACTCTGACTGCTGGGAACGAGAGTACCAACCCATTCTATTGCCCTCCTCCATCTAGCTCCCTCTGCCCTTGCTTTCATTCCCCCTCCTACCTCTGTCTCCACCCTGCCACCTGCAGCCCCAAGGGGACCTGGCTCAGACCACAGACCCCTTCTTGCCTGCTCTGATCCCCTCCTGCCACCCACCACGTCCCCCAGGAGACCAGGCCCAGACCCCAGACCACTTCTCACCAGCTCTGGACCCTTCCTGCTGCTTGCTGCAGCCCTGAGGGGCTCTGACTCAGAACCCAGACCCCTTCCCACTTGACCTAGACCCACTCACAGACCACAGAAGCGACACTCCAGCCCCCTGCCTGGTTCATGGTGCAGACAAATGACCCATCTCCAGCCCTTCCCTTCCTGTTGGACCTGCCCTGTTGCACCATAGCTGAGTGACCAGCTCTGCACACCAGGACAAGGTGGTGAGAACTATCATGCCCACAGATGAGCAAGCAACAAAGCATGCCTGGCCCACCTACCCAGACATAACCAAACAAAATAAAAAAGCAGTAAGAAACAAAAAAACCTACAATCAATAAATAAAGAAAATAATACCTGAATGCCTCGGAGACAGCAGACAATATCAAAACATATAAAAAAACAGGACAAGAGAGCTCCAGTAAGCGATCAGAATAAAGCACCAGTTGACCTTAGAGTAAAAGATAAGGCACTGGAACTACCTGATAGGGAATTCAAAAGTCTAATATTCAGGGCTCTCCAAGAGATTAGGAAAGAGATCAAGGAAAATGCAGACAAAACCAACAAAACATATCCAAAATCAAGGAAAACACAGACAAAGCAATAGGAGAATTCAGGAAAATAATACAAGGACAAAATGTGAAAATAAATAAACAATTACGAATCATACAAAAACAGGAATTAGAAATCCAAAAGGTAAACAATAAAATCTCAGAAATGGACAATGCAATAGAAGGTTTTAGGAGCAAATTTGAAACAATGGAAGACAGAATCAATGAACTTGAAGATAAACCTTAAGTGTCACTTTGTTTGAGGGAAAATCAGTGAAAAGAAGAATCAAGAAAACCTAAGAACTATGTGGGATACAATCAAGAGCAAAAATTTGCATGTGTTCCAGAACAGGGAGAGAAAATGGAAAACACAGAGAGGATCATTCAAGATTTGCTGATAGAAAACTTCCCTAATATCGTGAAAGATGAAATCTGACCATCCAAGAAGCTCAACAAACCCCATATAGGATAGACCCCAAAAGAAAGCCACCAAACATATCATAATCACACTCACCAAAACTAAAGACAACGAAATAATCCTGAAAGTAGCTAGAGAAAAATGAAAAGTCACTTACAAACAGGAACAGTAAGACTAAGCTCTGATTACTCAGCAGAAACCATGCAGGCAAGAAGGCAATGGGAGGATATATACAAAACCTTGAAAGAAAAAAAAAAAGTCAACCAAGAATAATATATCCTGCAAAACTCTCTCAAATAAGATGGTGAAATCAGAACTTTTCCAGATAAACAGAAATTAAGGGAATTTGTAAAAACCAAATCAAACTTACAAGAATTATTAAAGAACCAACAACATCAAAAACCTGATTCTAGGACACAGGTCAGTATCAGCCAAATGTCAATCTAGGTAATGAACTCTCAAGGATAAAACAAAACTAAAAGATTCAAAACAAGGACCTAGAGATGTAAATCTGCAAATGATGACAATATCAGAACAATAAAAGGGGGGATACACAGTGTAGATATAGAAATTTCAAATGGGGAGAAAGTCAAGGCGATATCAAGTAATAAAAGATTGGTTCAAACTTAGGAAGATAAGGGTAAATTTCAAGGTAACCACAAAGAAAGTTAACAAACATACTCATCAAAATAAAGAGGAAAAACATAGTCTCAGTAAACACAAACTCTACAATAACAAAATAAATGAAAAGAAATTCCACAAACAAAAGAAACTCAGCATAGGACAGTAAGAGGAACAAAGAAAACATCAGCACCACGAAAAAAAAAAAAGCACTACAAAATGACAGCAATAAACTCACACCTATCAATAATTACACTGAATGTAAATGGCTTAAATGCACCAGTAAAGAGACAGTGACAGAATGGATTTAAAAACATTACCCATCAATATGCTGTTTACAGGAGACACACCTTAGACACAAAGACATAAATATATTAAAAATCAAAGGATAGAAACAAAAATCAAGCAAACAGCAACCAAAAAAGAGCAGGAGTAGCAATACTAATCTCAGATAAAATAGATTGTAAGACAAAGTCCACCATAAAAGACAAGGAAGGACATTATATATAATTAAAGGGACAATCTACTATGATGACATAACAATAATTAATATCTATGCACCCACAATGTATGTAAAAAAAAATTCTGCATGGGAGACTAACTTGAAACGTAAACTTCATTTAATTACAACAACAACAAAAAATTTTAACCTCTAAAAAAAAAATTTATGCACCCAATGACAGGGCTCCAAAATACATAAAACAAACTCTAACAGCACTGAAAAGAGAAATTTATGGTTCCACAATAATAGTAGGAGACTTCAACACACTACTCTTGGTAAAGTATAGAACATTTAGAAAGAAACTCAGCAAAGATACAGAATATCTTAAAGCCACAAACAACCGTCTTGACCTCATAGACATATATAACACCCTACACCTATCAGCACAAAGTATACATTCTTTTCCAATGCATATAGGACATTCTCCAGAATAGACCTCATCTTAGGCCACAAAGCAACCCTCAAAAAAACCCAACACAATGAGATAATACAAAAGTATCTTCTCTGATCACAGCCTCATAAAAGTAGAAATTAGTAACAGAAGGAGCAAGGGAAAAAAAAATCAAATACATGGAAACCAAATAACAACTTGCTTAAAAACTACTGGGTAATAAAAGAAATCAAAGATGGAATCAAAAAATTTTTTGAATCAAAGGAGAACAAGAGCACGTCATACCAAAACCTAAGGGACACAGCAGCTAAGGCAGTGCTCAGAGGTCAATTTATAGCAATAGGCACACACATCAAAAAAAGAGAAAGGGACAAAATCAAAATGCTAGCCTTACAACTTTAACAAATAGAAAGAGAACAGCAAAAGAAGCCCACAGCCACCAGAAGAAAGGAAATAATAAAGATCAGAGGAGAAATAAATGAAATAGAGAACAGAAAAACAATAGAAAGAATCAACAAAACCAAAAGTTGTTTTTTTGAAAGGATCAGAAAAATTGACAAACCATTGGCCAAATTGACAAAAGAAAAACAGGAGAGGAAGCAAATAACCCAACTAAGAAATGAAACGGGGGACATTATAACAGACCAAACTGAAATAAAAAGAATCATAACAGAGTACCATGAAAAACCTTACTCCAACACATTTGAAAGCCTAGAGGAAATGGACAGATTTCTAGAAATGCACTACCTATCCAAACTAACACAAACTGAGGTAGAAAACCTGAACAGACCCATAACAAGAGAAGAAATCAAAAAGGTAATAACAAAAACTCCCCCCCAAAATTGTCCTGGCCCAGATGTCTTCACTGGAGAATTCTACCAAACATTCAGAGGAGAATTTGCGCCAGTACTACTCAAACTATTTCAAAACTTTGAAAAGGAAGGGATACTTCTGAAATTCATTCTATGAAGCTGGCATAACCTTGATGCTAAAACTAGACAAAGACACCACCAAAAAAGAAAATTACAGACCAATATCTCTCACAAATATTGATGCAAAAATTCTCAACAAAATTCTAGCCAATAGAATTCAGCACCATATAACAAAAATAATGCGCTA
This sequence comes from Trichechus manatus latirostris, assembly GCF_000243295.1. Classification (NCBI taxonomy): domain Eukaryota; kingdom Metazoa; phylum Chordata; class Mammalia; order Sirenia; family Trichechidae; genus Trichechus; species Trichechus manatus. The sequence goes on along the minus strand of NW_004444027.1, from coordinate 9,976,141 downwards.
TGACCAAGTGGGATTCATACCAGGTACACGAGGATGGTTTAACATTAGAAAATCAATCAATGTAATCCAGCACATAAATGAAACAAAAGAAAAGAATCACACGATCATCTCAACTGATGCAGAAAAGGCATTTGATAAAGTCCAACATCTATTCTTGATAAAAACTCTCAATAAGACAGTAATAGAAGGGAAATTCCTCAACATAATAAAGGGCATCTATACAAAACCAACCGCCAATATCATTCTCAATGGAGAGAGGCTGAAAACATTCCCCTTGAGAATGGGAATAAGACAAAGATGCACTTTATCAGCACTCCTATTTAACATTGTCCTGGAAATCATAGCTAGAGCAGCAAGGCTAAAAAAAAACAAAAAACAAATGCGGGCTACAGATGGGGAGCGAGTACACTTAAAAATTTAGGGGGGTTATGATGGGTTTATTTGAAGTAACATTTGTGAGTGCTTTGCCATAAAACACTTTTCTTCCCCCATAGTGTCACTTGATCTTTACATCAACTACATAAGATAATTATTACCCCCATTTTACAGATGGGGAAACCAAGCTCAGAGAGGTTATGTGATTTCCTACCACCCACCCCAATTTTTATTTGCTCCTTTTGTTATTAGGTGCTGTTGAGTTGATTTTGACTCATAACAACCCCATGTGACAGAGTAGAACTGCCCTATAGGGTTTCCTAGGCTGTAATATTTACGGGAGCAGATCGCCAGGTCTTTCTCCAATGGAGCTGCTGTTTGGGTTTGAACCGTCAACCTTTCTGTCAGGAGCTGATTGTCCCAAACTGGTCGTGTCTCTTCACGCCTCTGTATCCGTGCGCACAGTTCTCTTTGCCGAGAACTCACTCCTACCTCTCCTTATCTGTCTATTAGATTGCCCAGACTTTCCCTTCCTTTTAAAATTTGCTTAGATTTCACCTCTTCTGAGAAACCTTCTTTGACATTCTCATGTAATTAGTGATCCCATAGTATGTGCTCCTGCAAGTCCTGTCCACATGAATTCTCTTGCTGAACTTACCTGTTTCCCATACTGGACTGCGAGCTCCATGAGGGCGGTAACCATGCCTTTTGAATCTTTGAATTCTCACAGTCTGGCCTAGTACCTGACAAACCGTGGCCGGAAAATTTGTATCTCTTGCATGGAATAAATGTTCTAAGCTAGTACGAAGCCCTAGAAGTCCACACTGATAGTTGATCCCAGGGTGGACTGTGGGGCTGGTGGGTGGTGAATGACTCCCCCCTCCCCCACCAGTTGCCACTGAGTCGACTCTGACTCATGGTGACCCCATGTGTGTCAGAATAGAACTGTGCTCCATAGAATTTTCAATAGCTAATTTTTTGGAAGTAGATCACCAGGCTTTTCTTCCGAGGTGCTTCTGGGTGGACTCAAACCTCCAACCTTTTGGTTAGCAGCTGAGTGCTGGAACAATTCTACAATTTGAAAGATGCAGGTGAATGTGGGCAAAGGCCTAAACGTTTCTAAAGTCACTAGGGAATTGCTGATATTTCAGGATAAAGGATACATGAGTGGCTTGTATCTGGAAAATGATCTGAGGTCCTAAGACGAAGGAGCCATGGAAGCAATTCATTTTTACTTATCCATGTCTTTACACTAACAATTGCTTCAACCAGAAGAGGGATACTTAAAGTCTCAGGCCTGCACTTGTGTTTTCCAGCCTCGACCCCTGGCTACAGCTGAGCTCACTCTTACTTTTGCCTGGTCCAGCCCACATAGCATGCAACATCTTGAAGGCCGTGAGTTCTAGGGCAGAAGGAGGCCCTGGAATGGAATTTCAGGCTAAACTGCCACTGGCAAGCTACCATTTCAAGGGCACAGAGACTGCTCAGGCAACAGCCAAAGCTGCCCACGGCGAGCCTGAGGTTCTAGTTGGTTGTTGTGCATTCAAGGAACAGGCTCAAGAAATAGCCCACTCTGGGCATGGGCCTACAGCCCGTTTCCTTTGTGAAGGCACAAGGACATTTGCTGGGCCACGGGCAGCTGGCAACATTTTATAACTGCTGATTTTGTGCCATTGACATTGCTACTTTCAGAATAAGGGTTTGTTTTGTCAGGCGGTGGCTGTTTATTGAGCACGTGGCAAATACCATCTGCATAGTGCTTTGTAGTCTACAGAGCAATCACAGACCTTACTCCATTTGATCTGCACAGTAACAGGGTGGGAAAGAGTAGATTATTCATACCCCCATCTTGCAGATGAAGAAACTGAGGCTCAGCAAAGAAAAATGACTTGTCCATGGTTGCTCAGCTAGTAAGTAGTAGAGTTTGAACCTGGGAACAAGCCCTCTGGTTTTCAAACCTGTGCTCTGCGCCTCCATGGGCTCATTAGAGCTCCACAACAACTCCGAGAGGAGGATCTGGTGCTTTACATTTCTCAGATGAAACTGATGCCCAGAGGCCCTGCACTGCCTAAGATCACACAGCCAGATGATGGCAGAATTGACTTTAACCATCTCTCCTGACATCAGATCCAGGGTACTTTTTACTCCACTACACTATGTGGCACAGGACATCTGGGACCTGGTAGGTTTGAGACCAAGTGCCTGCCATTCAGCTGGTTGTGATGAATAGTGGCTGGAAGGGTGGGGCTACAGATGGGTGTGTCCACACTGGTTTGGGGATTGGGTAATTCCATCCATTGCCCCAGGTGCCACGTCTCCTCAGTGAGCCAGGGACTGTGCTGGCTTCAGCTCTTGGGCTCACAAATGTGGGAGTATCTTGCCTTACCAGATATACTGTTGATGGTGGCACTATATACAGACCCGTGGTGACCAGTCTAGAAAGGAAATACAGTTCATGAAAATAACAGCATGGGTTTGAGAGTTAGACAGATTTAAGTTCATATGTTGTAGCTGCTATGAACTAGCTCTGAGCCTCAGTTTCTCCACCGTAAAATAAAGGTAGTAACACCTACTCTGTAAGACTACTTTAAGGATGAAAATGAGATCATGTATGTAAAGTATCTGGCACTGTACATGAAGCATACACTACATGGTTAAGGTGTAGCCTGTTTAATAAATGATAGCTAATATTACTATGGAGCCCTGGTGGTAGAGTGGTTAAGTGCTATGCCTGCTAACCAAAAGGTTGGCAGTTTGAATCCACCAGACGCTCATTGGAAACCCTATGGGGCAGTTCTGCTCTGTCCTATAGGGTCACTATGGGTCAGAATCAACTCGATAGCAATGGGTTTAGCTTTTTTTTTTTTTTTAGTATTATTATGAAGGGGCCCTAGTGGTGCACTGGTTAAGCACTTGCCTGCTAACTGAAAAGTTGGTGGTTTGGCCCATCCAGGGCTCCATGAAAGAAAAGACTGGGTGATCTGTTCCCATACAGATTACAGCCTAGGAAACCCTATGTGGCAGTTCTACTCTGTCACATGTGGTCGCTATGAGTTGGAATCAACTCAACAGCACCTAACAACAACAACAACAGTGTTATTATGATTAGCATGGTGGAGACTGAGCAGCAGGTCTAGGGAGGAAGCTGGGAAGAGTTTTGAGAAGATGTGTTGGCCTCTGTGGCTCTGAGCACACCCTCGCTGTCTCATGTGCCTCCCTGCACATCTGTTCTTCCTACTTGCTGACCTAGGGCCAATGCTGGGGCAAGCATTAGAACTACTAGCTGTGTGACTTTGGGCAAGTGACTTCACTTCTCTAAATCGCCTTTTCTTTATCTGCAAAATGGGGATAATAAAAGTACCTTCTTCACTGCATTGTGAGAGTCAAGTAAGGCAGTGCATGGAAAGTCAGCACAGTCCCTCAACACCTAACATGCTTTCAATATATATTAACGACCATGAACATCATTATACTCATTAGCTTCCTCATCATCTCATGTGCCAGCTCAGTGGTTGGGGCCTGGAGATCCATGTTGAAAGGACTGGGAAGTCTTGTCTGGGATTAGCATGGAGAGTGCCATGATTGATTCAATATATATGCTAAAAGTGGAATGGGAGCATAACATCTATGAATATTCCATCCTTAAAGAAGATGATCCCTAAAACCCTATTAGTCTAAAAGTTGACCATTTTCCACTTTGGATCTCAGTTGCCTTCTCTACTGATGAGGGAACTGAACTGGCAGATCTCTGAATTCCTGTTTAGCTCCATCATTCTAGGAACCCAATGATGCCATGCCTTAGCTAAGCAGAACATTACTGAAAATACTCCTCTCCAAAAAGTTGGCTGTAGCAGTGGACAGGAAGAAAATCAGCTCACTTCTGGTTCCTTCCTCTCAGGGTTCTCTGGGAATATCTCCATGACTCAACAGGCCATCCCGGATTGTTTGTGGGGCTCCATTCCAGTCTGCACACACAATCTTTTGGGTGCTGAGCCCTTACTGCATGGGCCCAGAGTCCCAGCCTTATGGTGAAAAGTAGATCAAGCCTCTCTTTGAAGTATTTTCCTCCTCAGAAGCAGCGAGAGTCTGGTGGAATCTTATCCATATTGGGACAGCTGTTTAGTCTACTGGTGTGTCCATGAAGTGGGGAGCACAGAGCTATTCATCCATAAGGAGCAATGGATGTTGGCCACCAAAAGGACCTATGAACAGCCTTGGTCATCTTCCCAGAGGAGAGAAACACTGAAAATGAAGCTCAACCTGGAGAGGAGGAGAATTAACATCTGCTGAGCCTCTACCCTGTTGGATAGCTTCTCAGAATACAAACAGGAATAGACAAGGAGTTACTGTCTAGGCAAGCACTAGATAAGTAATTCTGCTATTATAGTTATCTAGTGCTGCTGTAACATAAATACCACAAGTGGGTGGCTTTAACAAACAGAAATTTATTTTCTTGCAGTTTAGGAGGCTGGAAGTCCAAATTCAGGGTGCTGGCTCTAAGGGAAGTCTTTCTCTCTTTGTTGGCTGTGGGGGAAAGTCCTTGTCTCTTTTCAGCCTCTGTTTCTTGGTTCCTTGGAGATCTCATGTAGCATAGCATCTATCTTCCCTAGTCTGTGCTTGCTTGCTTGTTTGCTCGCTCAATCTGCTCTTTTATATCTCAGGAGAGATTAATTTAAGACACACTCTACACTAATACTGTTTCATTAACATAACAAAGAAAACCTATTCTCAAATGGGATTATAACCACAGGTATAGGGGTTAGGATTTACAGCACATATTTTTTGGGGACACAGTTCAATCCATAATAGCAAGGGAGGCTAAAAAGTTGCTTATTAAAAAATTTTTTTTTTTTTTGTCTTTTTCCTCCAACATGAATATAAGCTGCAGGAGAGCAGGGATTTTGTTTATTCTGTTCACCGAAGTATTCCCTGGAACTGACAGTATGCCTAGGACTTAGCAATCACTCAATAAATATTCATTAACTGAGAGGAACAGTTACAATACCACAGAATAAAAACGGAAGCATAATCAATATGCTGAGAGAATGGTGGAGAAGCTGGAAACCAGAGTGGTGACATTTGGACAGGGTTTTGAAGGTTATGTAGGAGCTCATGAAAGAGTAATGGTAGCAAAAGATTTTCTTGTCAGTTAGATTTCAGGATAAACTTTCCATTGATGATGTCTGTGAGACCCTTGAATAAGTTATAAGAGGAGATGAAGGTCTGAGCCCTTAGAAATTAGAGTAAATATCTTGAAATTGTCACATAAGGACGAGACATTAATGGCATGCCTCTGTGTGCCCAGTGCTGTGCTAGGCACTTAACACATGGTGTCTTATTGAAGCCTTCTGACCTTCCTGTGAGGTAGACATTTTACAAATGCAAACCCAGGCTCAGAGGGCTTCAGTAACTTGTCTTGGCTCCCAGAGCTAGTTGGGGCTGGAGGCTGGATTAGACCCAGGTCTTTTTGCCTCCAAAGCTCTTGTTCTTCCCACTCTAGCAGCCTCCTAGGCAGGCTGACCCTCCTTTAAGACACAGATCACCCTAACCATGGGGTAAATGAATTAAATGCCTCTCCAGAAATAGAACCTTCTGTTAACGTTCCAGGCCCCAAGGCCAGAGCTTAAAAATAAGCTCCAAGGGTTTTTTTTTTTTTTCATTGAAAAAAAGAAAAAGTCTTTTGAGTCTGTGGGCTTCCTGTGTCTCTTTTTCCCAGTCCATTCTTGCCTCCTCACTGTCCTCCCTTCCAGTCTCAGATCTTAGGAACATTCTGAAGCAACAAGAGGAGGCTGAAGAAGCTCCATATATCACAGATCTTAAAAGACCCCAAAGGCAGGGTTGGGGGCTGGAAGAGAGGGAGGAGAGAAGGTGAGGACAAATCTAGTTGTTCCAGAAGGAACCATGGCCCTGCAGTCCCTAGCTCCGTTTCCCTGGAGGGGAGTGCCCAAAGTGTGGGGGTGGGGAAGGAAAGAGGGGGAGAAAAGGAGGGAAAGATAAGCTGGCAGTAATTTGTCTTTTTAATTGGCTCAAATGCTTGAAGGAGAGGGGCGTTGTTATTCTCTGGCTCTGCGGCTGGACTCTGTCCAAGCTCTGTCCAGGACCTTACGCAGTGTGGGCTGCAGAAGGAGGGCTGGGTTCAAGGAGACAGAGTGGGAGGCAGTGCTGCATGGTCAGAGGCAGCTTTCACTTCTCAGGCATTTCAGAAATTTAAAACAGTAATTCAGTGACTGAAGTAGACGTATTTTAAAGAATCTGCGGAATCTGAAGGACCCTCCGATTTCATTCTTCTGCCTTGAGGATGTTCTGCCTTTACACCCACTCCAAATGAGAGGTGGCTACAGGAAGAAGATGGTTTTAGAGTCAGTTGTCTTGAGCTTAAAACTTTATTTTAGAATTAATAATATGAACTAAAAAGCAGTTGTTGTTAAGTCAGTTCTGACTCATGCTGACCCCATGTGTGTCAGAGTAGAACTGTGCTCCACAGGGCTTTTAGTGGCTGATTTTGGGGAAGTAGATCACCAGGGCTTTCTTCTGATGTGCCTCTGGGTGGACTCGAACTGCCAACCTTTTGGTTAACAACCAAACAATAATATAAACACTGTTAAAGTACCCAGGATAATAATAATCCCTCATTTTACCAGCTGATTTATAATTAGCAGTGCCCTTTTACACTTATTAGATTGAGGTCTCTGAAACATTCCAGTAAGAGAGGCAGAACAGGTATATCTTTCTCATGTTTCAGGTGAGGACACTACAGTTCAGAGAGGTCATGTGATGTGTCCAAGGACACCCAGCATTGCAGCTGGGACTCACATCCAGGCCTTCTACTTCTACAGCCGTGGGATGGCCCACCAGAGTCATCCAACCCACAGAGGAGCTACACACAAAGTTCCCGGCATGATGGTCCCGATGATGGTTGTTTGGCACAGTTTCTACAGAGCAGATGGCTCAGTTCAAGTTCCCACTCAGCCTGGTTAGCCACGGTAGTGGGAAGAAGGAAGCTTTGAACGAACGGAGGAAAGGAGGTTCTTAGGAGCATGATCGGTCTAAAGAGAGAGTGATGAAGGCAGGGAGAAGGAAGCAGGAAGCTGGGGTGGCCCCAGTCGATGTTGGGGTGTTCAGACAGCCAAGGAAGCAGGTCCAGCTGGGCCTGCAAGGATGTGGTGGTGAGGGTGCTTTGTAAGCTGAGGGCTGCTTGTGAATACTTGATTCTCCAAGATCTTCATTCAAGGAGATATCTACCCATTATCTGACTGAAACAGACATCCATTTCCTCAATATATTTAGGCAGAAAGTGCCCAATTGAAATCTCAGAATCCAAAGCAAAGTAAGAAACTTACTTTGCTTCCTTAAAATGCCCAGTGGCCTTATGACATTGTTCAGCCTCAGAATCCTCAAACTCTGGTTAGCTGGCAGTTTCCCAGATGGTGCTCAGCTCCCGTGGTTCAACCTCCCTGTTGCTTGTTGCTGAACATATCTCTTGCTTCCCAGCCTCCCTGTTCTCAAGCAAGCTCCATCCTCTACCTGGATTTCCCCCAAGGACTTCTTCCTACCACCTTTATCATGCAAATTACATTTGACTTCCTTCTCCCCTCACTTCATCCACTAGATGGGGGGTGGGGTGGCAGATGGCATCTCAGTAAGGAAGTGGATACAATCCAGGGAAGTATCCTGGTCAAGCAAAGACAGGAAGTGAGATACCCTCTCCCTTCAGGCTCCACAGGATTGAAGAAGGGAGAGAGAAGTAGAGGGAAGCAGTTGGTGGGACAGAGTGTCATGGCCTCCTCTAGCTGAGGCAATATCCTGGATGAGGGTGGCAAGTGAGGAAGGTTAAGGGGAATATGGACAGCACAGGGGCTTTGGCCCCAACTCCAATGCGGTGCTGTATGTGGAGCCACCTCTCAGGGAGCCCTCATGAGCCACCGTGGGAGGCTGCATTAGAGAGAAATTGGACTCAGGGAATGGTTAGGTGGAGAGAGGCCCTGAGTTGGCTCTGTGTGATATGGAAGGGGCCCAGAGTGCTGCTGGGTGAGTGTGCCAGGGAGGCTGTCCAAGCTGAGGCCGAGGGTGGAGTGACCCTATAGCTATTGCAGGGTGGATCACCTGGGCTGGGACCAAACAGGAGTCAGACTTCCAGTAAGGGCTGATGAGGGGCCATATCAATAATGGAGACCCTCAGGCCCTGGCCAAAACAAAGAACTGACCACAAGTTCATCTACCCTGCGCCAGCACAGGGATTGGACCAGACTCACCTCATCTCGTCTTCATGGTCCCCAGATTAGTATAGGCCACTAATGTAGCCAGAGGACCTATGTGGACTCAGGCCCACAGTGCAGGCTCAAGAGCACAGTAACCTCTCCTATATATAGCATACAGCATATCTTCTGTTTGCTCCTCCAGCTCCACGCTCCTCTCTTTATCACCCTGGTCCCTGCCCCAGCAGTTGACCTGCATGAACATTACTGGGCTTCCTTGCCCTCTGGTTTCCAGTTGGGTTTGGCCTATGATGGAAAGTTGCCACAAGTTAGGCAGAGTGGGAAGTTGTTGTCTGAGAGTTAAATATAGGTGGGGGGTGTGGGGGTGAGGATGGATGCTGGATAGAAAAACAAGTGAACTGTGTTTCTGTCCTGGACCTATTTACTCTCAGATCTGTTTCTTTGTTTCCTCTGGACAGGCCCACCCTGGTCCCAGTGTCCTCTGGGTCATTCTGGCTCTTGGACTTCAGTAACACAGCCTGCTGCCTTGTCCCACCAGCCTTAGGGTGGGGTCTTACTGCTGTTGCTAATCGATAGGTTGTTTCACTGCCCTTTGTTTGGCTTCTCAGCAATTCCATCATCTGTATGACCAAATACTCATTTTAAATCCCTCTGTGTGGATTTCTTTTTTCTAGTTGGACCCTGACTGATGCATTTTTCCAACAGCAGTAATGTTGACCTCATTTTACAAATGAGGTTAATTAAAACTCTGAGAAGTTGGCTGACTATGACTAGTTTGAGGTCACATGACCAGTATGTGGAGAAGTTGGGTTTGAACTTAAGTCCGTCCTTTTCATTACACCTGCCAGCAATGGTGTCAACATAACCATCCCATACACCTGTGGTTTACAAAGCACTTTCACATATGTTGTTTCATTGCTCCTTATCATCCCTTTATGAGACAGATGCAGCAGAGATTATTATAATGGGTGACTTTCCCTAGTTAAGTGATTAGCCTAAACAATTCAAACTCTACTTCCAGTATGGAGTAGAGTAGGGATACACTATGCCTTTGCTCATGCTTTTCCCATCTCCTGGAACGCTGCCCCTGCCAATCTCCAGTCTCCAGATCTACCTATTTTTTGAGGCTCAGCTCAGCTGTCACCTCCTCCATGAACCTGGGCATTTGCTGAATACATCCAGGAGTGGAAAGTGAGAGTCATCTGGGAACTTGAACTGGGGAGATACTGGCATTCCCAGGTGACTTAAACAGGACAGAGAGCAAAGGCCTGTATGTTGCCCAAAACTTGTGCCATTGGCAGCTGGAGATTGTATTCCTGGCTGGAAGTCACTTGCTGGAAATAATTAAACAAGTCAGACTAAGATAAAGGCCTTTTTTCCAAAGGGAACATTTCTCTGTTAAGTGCTAATCAGATACTCTACTGGGTTGGAAACTAATGGAGGGTAGGTGTTGGGTCTCTTGCCCCAGATATGGGCCCTGAGACCCTGGGGCTGTGAGGATGAATCTAGCCTGCCTCTCCTGAGTGCTTACCTGGGTGGCCAGGGTGGCAGACTTCTAAAACTTGTTTATTTCTTCGATGTTGTCCATCATTCATGCCTCCTCAATTACCTTGGACCTGCACCAACCAGTCCTGGACAAGGCAGCAGAGACTGGGTTCCTGGGAATGAAGATCCAAAGCAGCAAAGGAAGAGAGGCAGTAAAAGAGGTTAAAAGCATTTGGGAATGTGAGATGCTTTCCGAATTTTGAAGAAAGTTTGCTCTAGACTCCTAGGGCATTTTTGTTTGCTTTTTAAAAATAATTTTTAAAAGAAACCTGGCTTTTGACAATACATCACTGATCCCCTTCCATGTTGAGGTTCCTGAGAGCTGCTTCTTCTCAAGTCCCATAGTGATGTGAAGGAAGCAGAGAATCACGATGCTAGGGGCCGGGAGGAACCAGAGTCTTCAGGTGAGGTTGTGCCGGCTGTGCACTGAACAAAAGTGATGCAACAGTTTTCCAGGAGATGGCAGTAAAGTGTCTTGAGAAAAGCCCCTAAACCCAAACCCATTGCTGTTAAGTTGATTCTGACTCATAGTGACCCTATGGGACAGAATAAAACTGCCCCATAAGGTTTCCAAGGCTGTAAATCTTTATGGAACCAGACTTCCACAGAGAGCCTGGTGAGTTTGAACTGCCGACCTTTTGGTTAGCAGCTGAGTGCTTTAACCACTGCACCACCAGGGCTTCCTTGGGGAAAGACACCTCTTTCTAATTCACACAAGGCCCTGTATGGGTTAGTGGTGGCCTTGGGTAGGGTTAAAGAGTATAGCTTAGACATCATCTAATTTTACTTCATCATTTGACATATGTACAGTTTTACCTGCTAGTGAGTTAGAGACTACTCCACATAAGATCTGTGGAAGTGGGGTTATACTTGTTCTGCATGGCACCAGAGAGGAGGAGTAAGACCAAGGAGTAGTTACCACAGGAAGGCAAATTTTGGCCCAATACAGGAAAAGCTTTATAATAATCGAAAGTGTCAAAGATGTATGCTAATGAGTTGTCTGTGACCAGAAGTATTCAAACTTGAGGGGGGTGATTATTTCTTAGTAATATTGTAGAAGGTACTCAAAAATTAGATGGAACTGGACTAAAAGGACTTTATGGATCTCTTCCAACTCAGAGAGCCGATACAGTTAGTTTACAAAGAGGAAAATGATAAGATCTTGAGCTCGTTGGGGGAATAAATATACCGTATTCATCATTGAATCACCTGTTCCTAGCATAATGCTTAGTACATATAAAAAACAGTTGTCGTTGGGTTGACTCCTCACGTGTGTCACAGCAGAAACGGACTCCATAGGGTTTTCAGTGGCTGATTTTTCAGAAGTAGATCACTTGGCCTTTCTTCCAAGGTGCCTCTGGTTGGAACTAAGCCTCCAATCTTCTGGTCAGTAGTCGAGTACATTAACAATTTGCACCACCCAGGGACTACTCTAGTACACACAGGCACGTAATAAATAAATCAGTAGAGATAGTATAGTCTTATTCCACAAATGAGAGTCAGAGAATCAGGATAAAAGCTACTCAGTTGACCAACTAATGAGGTCCTCTCTCACCTTGCTGATGGTCTCCCCTGTCTCTCTGCCAATTATCCAATATATGCTGAACCCCAAGCTCCAGACACCAGTCTTTAACATCCACCGGACAGAGACCAGTCAAGAATTGACCAAAAGACCCCAGCCTCTCTTTAGTCCTTCTATTCACCCTAAGGAGATGGAGCAGGCAGGAGTGACATAGCAGCTTCAAAATAGTCTGGAGAGTTGGCCTAAATCCTGCTGAGGTTTCTAAGTGTCCTAAAAATACCAGTCCCCACCCCCACCGTCCTACCCCAGCCTCCACCTCCAGAAATTCCTGACAGTAGCCATATGCCACCAGGATGTCAGTCAAAGAAAACTTGGCAAATTTCAGCCACAGTTGCTTGTAATCTTCAGGGAGGTAAGGCAGTGCCAGAAGTGACTGGTTTCTTTATTCATATCACCCACATATAAACAATATCGGGGAATAATGACAGGGAGATCCTTCTAGCCCAGTCTCCCAAAGCCATTTCACCCATAGTGAAGTTACCCTCAGCCTTAGGGCCTTAATGGCTCTTGGGGATTGCAGCTTATTATTCTTATCTTCTGGAGGCAAAAGCACCTCAGTGAAAGACATTTTTTGGTGCCATGTTCTGGATGTCTCAGTAATCCTCTCATTTATGTACACAGACAAGGAGATCAAAGCCCCCTGGGGATGCATAAAACATGTCAGGATGGGGAGTTTTACATCCATTAACGCCGACAAATGCTTTGTCAGGCTGATGGGCCAGCCAGATAGCCACCCTGTGGGGACCAGAGAGCTTCAGGGAGTGAAGTAGAGAGTAGCCATGCTGGGCGAGAAGCATCTGGCCACACAGGCACAGGGCCAGAAAAGGGATGAGGAAAGGCAGGAGCTGAGAGGAGAAAGAGTGATATCTGAGGCATGGGTAGCTGGGGGCTTATACCCCTCCAATCTCCATCAGCAATGTCTCTTCTTTTTGATACGAACATTTGATGTTTTCTCAATATTATGAAAAGTACTGTGCAAAAAACAGGTTCAAGCCCACCCTTCCAAAGACCCTAAGGTCCTTCTGTATGTTTAGACATTCTGGAAACACCATTGGCTGAGAGAAAGTCAGGCAATAAGGAAGAGGAAATACTGAGAGAAGAGAGAGTAGAGAAAAGGAATGAGAAAGGCAAGAAAAGAAACCTAGTATCTTCAATACTCTTAAGAAATGACAAGAATGTAGAACTAACCTGCAATTAGGCCTGCCGTCATCATGGCCACCATGATGTACCCCCAATTCTTCCACACAATGTGCTCCCTTGAGTTCCACTGAAGAGAAACCCCTTCCTGGAGTCTCTGCTCAAATTAAATCCTGCAGTTTCCCTCGGCTTCTTGAGAGTCACTCTACAATTAGGGGAGGAAAGTGCCCTTGAGGGGGCTAGAAGCTCCCCAAGTCTGTGTGAGAACACTAACCACCATAGTCCCCAAATAAGGGGAGGACTTAGGTGAATGTGTGTGAGTCTGTCTGCCTGTCTATCTTTCTGTGAGAGAGTGAGAGACAGAGACAGACAGAGAAACAGAAAGAGACAGAGAGAGGCACCCAGGAGCCATGCTCCTTCAGCTTTCCCAGGACCATCAGCACAGGGGCCATCTCTAGTAGGTTCAAGAACCTGCAATACAAACTAGTGAGCTGTACTCGTGCCTGCAAATGTTCTGGTTTTGTACCTTGTGTGCATTCCAGTGGAACCTCATGGTAACTGTATGGTCTCTGTTGGCTAATCAGACATGGCTTCATGTTGAAGTCTCATTTGGATATGATAAGAACCTAGGAGTCCCACTTTCTGAATTGTCATGGAGACCTTGTCTTTAGTTCTGTAAGATGTCCCACTTAGGGAAGTGAAGACACCACAGTTGCTAAGAGGGTAACTGGCTCTCACAATTGCTCTGGATTCTCTGCTCATCTTCTCTTGCGTCCTTTTGTCTTGTACAGGGTTCATGATAGTATTTCTAGAAAGACAGCCTCAATCAGTGAGTCCCTTTCACCCTGTGAAACAGCAGTGCTGGCTAGGTTCTGCTGGTCTGCTATCTACCCCAGTAACACATGAGGTCACTATAAATCAGAATTCACTCAATGGCAACGGGTTTGGTTTTTTTTTTTTTTTTTTTTTTGGTTTATCCCAGTAGACCTTGTCTAACCTTAAAGCTCAGGAAGTGATGGCACAGGCAGCCCTGGCTTATGAATGGGTTCACTTGGAACTTTATTGTTGAAACGATGTAATACTTCCAGTTCCAAGAAACCCCAAATCTATTTAACCCATTGTTTAAAATGCTACAATTTGCAACAAAAAAGTAAATGATGTTGCAAACTCATAATTTAGATGAAACAAAATGAAAAATAACAACATTGATAAAGTAATCATTTCCCTTCCCCAAATGCTGGTTTGTGAGGAAAAATAGGTTTATCAGAAAAAAACCAAGAGATAGATGGAGACTTCCCCATTCATCTGAGGGGATCTCCCAAGCATCTGCAGGTGCTGTACTGTGGAGATTGATGGTATTGTTTTCTTTTCCTTTTTTTTTTAGTTGTGTTTAACCTCAAAGCAAATAAATTTCCTTTCATTAATACAGATATCTTACTATCTCTTGTCAATTACGATTGAGGTAATTTTTTCATCCTCCTCTCCTTCAAAAAAAGCAAAATGAAGAAAAAAGGAGGAGAAAGCAAGGTAGGGAAGAAGAGCTTTTCTCTGAGGTAAATGGGCAATTGCTAAGGCAGAGATGCAGAAGTTAAAAGAGGACATGTGTACATGTGAGCAAGTGTGTAATGTGGAGTTAAATAAGTTTGGACAGAGAACCACAGGACATTGGAAAGAGTGAGAGCACAACAGATACATAATTCCTTCAGAAGAGAAAAGGGGAGATGGCAGGGAGACTGAGTCTCCCAACTTTTATTGCTAGCCACCAGATGGCAGCACTCGACCAGAACAGTTTTGTTGCTAGCTAAGGGATGGCCTGGCGGTGCAGTGGTTAAGGGCTCAGCTGTTAACCAAAGGACTGGCAGTTCAAATCCACCAGCCGCTCCTTGGAAACCCTGTGGGGTAGTTCCGCTCTGTCCTATAGGGTTGCTATGAGTTGGAATCAGCTGGACAGCAGTGGGTTAAGGGATGCTCGGAGGAACCCTGGTGGCCCAAACCAGCTCTCAGCTGCTAACCAAAAGGTCAAACCCACCCAGTGGCTCCCCTGGAGAAAGACCTGGTGATCTTCTCCTGCAAAGATTACTGCCAAGAAAACCCCATGGGGCAGTTCCACTCTCTTACATGGGATTGCTTTAAGCCAAAACTGGCTCGGCATGCCAAACAACAACAAGAAGGGAAGTTCGTGGAGGGTGGTAAGGGGCAGAAAAGTCTCTAGGTGGGTAGGAGCTGTGGAGGTAAGCTGCAGGTTTTAAGCATCAGGACCTCTCTGCTTTCCAGCTTTCATGAAGTTCTACCATCTCACAGCTAAGGCCAGTTAACCATCACCCTCATGCTAAACTCTGGAACCAATTTTGATCATAATCACTAGCATTTCAAGGACTGTCAGAAATTCAAGCTGGATTCAGAAGAGGACATGGAAGGCATATCATTGCTCATGTCAGATGGATCTTGGCTGAAAGCACAGAATATCAGAAAGATGTTTACCTGTGTTTTGTCTACTATACAAAGGTATTCAATTGTGTGGATCATACAAATTATGGAGAACATTGCTAAGAATAGGAATTCCAGAACACTTAATTGTGTTCAGGTGGAACCTGCACATAGACCAAGAGGCAGTCCATCAAACAGAACAAGGGGATACTGCGTGGTTCAAAATCAGGAAAGATGTATGTCAAGGTTGTAAGCTTTCACCATACTTATTCATTCTGTATGCTGAGCAAATAATCTGAGAAGCTGGACTATATGAAGAAGAATGCAGGCAGCATCAGGATTGAAGGAAGACTCATTAACAACCTGAGGTATGTAGACGACACAGCCTTGCTTGCTGAAAGTGAAGAGGACTTGAAGCACTTGCTGATGAAGATCAAAGACTACAGCCTTCAGTGTGGATTGCACCTCAACATAAAGAAAACAAAAATCCTCACAACTGAGAATAGCAGCACAATTGGAAGAGTGTAGCCGATGTCACTGAACTGTACATGTAGAAATTTTTGAAATGGTGTATCTCTGGCTATGTAAATTTTCACCAAAAAAAAAAAAAAAAAAGGTCAAGAAGGGAGAAGGTTGACATGTTGTGGGGTTGTTAACCAATATCATAAAACAATATGTGTACTACTGTTTCATAAGAAACTATTTGTTCTGTAAGCCTTCACCTGAAGTACAATAAAAAAAAAAAAAATCCTCACAACTGGAGCAATAAGCAACATCATGATAAACTGAGAAAGTATTCATGTTGTCAAGGATTTCATTTTACTTAGATCCACAATCAATGCCTTAGTTATCTAGTAGTGCTATAACAGAAATACCACAAGTGGACGGCTTTAACAAACAGAAATGTATTCTCTCACAGTTTAGGAGGCTAGAAGTCTGAATTCAGGGTGCCAGCTCCAGAGGAAGCCTTTCTTTCTCTGTCAGCTCTGGGGAAGGTCCTCGTCATCAGTCTTTTCTTGGAGCTAGGAGCTTCTCAGCACAGTGACCCTGAGTCCAAAGGATAACTTCCACTCCTGGCTCTTCTTGCTTGGTGGTAATGAGGTCCCTCTCCTCTCTACTTGAATCTCTCTTTTATATCTTAAAAGAGATTGACTCAAATACAACCTAATCCTGTAGATTGAGTCCTGCCTCATTAACATAACTACCTCTAATCCTGCCTCATTAACATCATAGAAGTTAGGATTTACAACACACAGGATAATCACATCAGATCACAAAATTGTGGACAACCACACAATACTGGCAAACATGGCCTAGCCAAGTTGATACACATTTTTGGGGGAACACAATTCAATCCATAACAATGCCTATGGAAGCAACAGTCAAGAAATGAAACAACATATTGCATTGGGCAAATTTGCTGCAAAAGACTTCTTTAAAGTGTTAAAAAGCAAAATGTCACCTTGAGGACTAAGGTGAGACTGACCCAAGCCATGATATTTTCAATTGCTTCAAATGCATGCAAAAGCTGGACAATGAATAAAGAAGACTGAAGAAGAATTGACACATTCGAATTATGGTGCTCAGGATATGCTTGGTAAAGTGGAGCAAAAAAGAGGAATATCCTCAATAAGATGGATTGACACAGTGGCTGCAACATTGGGCTCAAACATAGCAACTATTGTGAGGATGGCGTGGGACTGAGCAGCGTTTCATTCTGTTGTATATAGGGTTGCTAACAACAACAGCAGCATTTTAAGGAGCTCCAGTTTTAGTGTTTACTCTTAAATCAACCTGAACTCCCTCCCATTCCCTGCTGCTGGAGTTTGTCTCTTCAGCACCTACTCTTTCTTATCTGTTCCAATGCTATTGCAGTTTAGCCACCAATACCATGAAGAGTGACAATAAGTGACACAATAAATACTTCAAACCTTCATAGGTACCACATTGCCTTTAAGATAAATTCCCAACCCCTGAAGATGGCAGATTTCATTATCTTTCCCCTGCCTGTTTTCTAGATTCCCCTTTCCCTTTCCTTTTATGTGGACCCTTTTCACTCATCACAGTGAACCCCTTTTCATCCTCTGTGGAGGCTGTTTTTTTTTTTTTTTGCTCATGTTTCTTAAGCCCTTACATAAGTATAAGCTCTTCCTTCTCCCTACCATGTCCTCCTCCTAATATCAGCCTGGCTAGTTTCTCTGCTTAATTTCAAGGCTCAGCTCAAACATCATATCTAATGGGAAACCCTCCCTGAGTGCCTAATCTGGGTTAGGTGCCTTCTTTTGTGTTCCTGTGACACACTATGTTTTCCTCTATTACAACTCCTATGTAATTGTTTGGTTAAATTACACATACCCTATCAAACCTATAGCATTTGCTATAAACTATGTTTCCGGTGGACAGGGACTGTGTCTTTCGTTTCTGCATTTCTAGTGCCTGGCCACTAGACTCAACTGGTCTTTATGAATGTACATTAACTATTTAATGAACACTTTAGGTAATTCAAATGTATTTGAGTGATACAATCAAGTATTCTCCTAAATGTGTTCCAAGGAATTCTATTTCCACAGAATGCTAGGTATTGGTGGACAAAGGTTTTGGTAGAAAATTAATTTGGGGAAATGTTAGATTAAGCAAAGTAGAACAATTTTCTTTATTGAAATATTTTATAAAAATTTAAGGGGTAGATGTAATTTGAAGCATTTCCCAAACTTATTTGATCACAACTTCCTTTTCTTAAGGAATCTATCATTACTGGGTGCTGTAAGATGCATATTTTGAGAAATTTTGTTATGATTTCTTTATCAATTCTCAAATGAAGCACACTTACTGGATAAGATGATATTGCTTGTGTGGAAATAAATCACCATGGTCATGTTGTTAGATGCCGTTAAGTCTGTTCAGACTCATAGTGACCTCATGTACAACAGAACGAAACACTGCCCTGTCCTGTGCCATCCTCCCAATCATTGTTATGCTTGAGCCCGTTGTTGCAGCCACTATGTCAATCCATCTAGTTCAGGGTCTTCCTCTTTTTCCCTGACCCTATACCAAGCATGATGTCCTTCTCCAGGGACTGGTCCCTCCTGATAACATGTTGAAAGTACCTGAGATGAAGTTTATGTTGAAAGTACATGAGATGAAGTCTCACCGTCTTTGCTTCTGTGGAGCATTCTGGCTGTTTTTCCAAAACAGATTTGTTCGTTCTTCTGGCAGTCCTTGGTATATTCAACGTTCTTCACTAACACCATAATTCAAAGTCATCAATTCTTCTTTGGTCTTTATTATTCATTGTTCAGCTTTCTCATGCATAAGAGGCAATTGAAAATATCATGGCTTGGGTCACATGCACCACAGTTCTCAAAGTGACATCTTTGCTTTTCAACTCTTGAAAGTGGTCTTATGCAGCAGACTTGCCCAATGCAATACGTTGTTTCATTTCTTAACTGTTGCTTCCATGGGTGTTGATTGTGGATCCAAGTAAAATGAAATCCTTGAAAGCTTCAATATTTTCTCTGTTTATCATGATGTTTATTGGTCCAGTTGTGAGAATTTTTGTTTTCTTTATGTTGAGGTGCAATTCACACTGAAGGCTGTAGTCCTTAATCTTCATCAGTAAGTGCTTCAAGTCCTCTTAATTTTCAGCAAGACAGGTTGTGTCATCTACATATCTCAGGTTGTTAATGAGTCTTCCTCCAATCCTGATGCTGTGTTCTTCTTCATATAGTCCAGCTTCTTGGATTATTTGCTCAGCATACAGATTGAATA